>NC_041341.1:28491503-28589003 GCF_004354835.1 Perca flavescens | reverse complement strand
TTATTTTTTTTTGTAGTTGTTTCCTCTGTTGTGCTGTATTTCTGGCTCTCATTCTTCAGTCAGAGTTGCTCCCTCTGAGCAATGTGTATACATATACTAAAAATCTTTTTTTTTCCTCCTTTTTTTTCCCGGATAAATCTGCTATTTGTGGATGTGTTTTCATGTGTTGTGTGACGCTTGTTTGTGTGAATGAACAAGCAAATGTACTTAAAAATATGTATGCACCTTCCTCTGTTATAAACCTGCAATGTTCCCCTCTGTGTTCCAGTATTAACATGTATTGAGGACAAATTGGTCTTGTCTGGAGGCAGGCCAGGTAGGTACGATCAAGCACTCTACCTTGCCATTGCTCTGGCTTTAACCAATCAATCGCTGTGCAGTGGCGGGCTTTCTGATTTTGGCTTTGGAGAAGGGTTTTCTTGCTATGGAATTGTCTCCTGAGATTTGCTGTCTGTCTACTTTTGATCAGCATGACATGCCAACCTAATCGGTGCAGGAAATGAATTGATGATTTTTGGTGCTGTGCTTTGATCTAGTTTTTGGCATCCTGAATCAGTGATGATTAGCTTTGGATCTGTTCTGTTCAAGACTTTGGTGCATTCCAGTGTGTAAATGTCTTTACTTTCAGTCATCTAATGTCATGCTGTGCATCCTGTGAATCACCTACTCCACACTTATTTATCTTCTAAACTGTAAACTGGTTCACCAGATATTCTAACAATAATATTATAATATTTGAGAATGAGTGGAAGTTTATTTGCCAATCAGGTTATGGCCAAAATAATTAGTGATGCTAAGGACTTAAAAAGGATTTCAGGTTTTTAGAAGTGAGACGGTATGAAAACAATACTTGCCTACATTTCTTTTCCCCCGGTGTAAAGTAGGTGCTCTTACTTCCTGATCAGACTACTCTGGCTTCTGGTGAACAAAGCTCATTCAGATTTCAGCTCGGACTGATCCTGCTTCTAGTAAAGCACATTTCTGGTCAGTTGTACTAAGAGGATTGCCTATCATTCATGCAGGGGCCCTTTTTTCTTAATTTATTACCTTAAAAAACCGGATGTATAGACACCACCTTGGATAGGGCGTAGAGCTGGGTGATATGGCCAAAATTTTCTATCCCAATATAGATCATTCATATTTCAATAATGATAACGAAATGGCATGTTTTCTGGTAATTCATTAAATAAATAGTCTTTATACAATTACTATTAACTATTTTTATATATTCCTGTGTGAATTAAATACTTGACTAAATGAAAAGTACAGAGTCTCTTCTCATTTTATTAAGAACTTCACTGTTCAAAATGAACATAATGTGGAGGGATCTGAATGTTAAGTGTTGTCCAAATGACGTAAAATTTTGCCATAATGCAGTTGGCCAATGGTTTTGCTGTGTGTGTGTGTGATATCAAAATGCTTGTCGTATATCATATTCAATATCGTTTCTATCGCGATGGCGCAAAACCATATAGTCATATTGCCCAGCCCTAGGGCCAGAGCATAGACCTGTCAAACTATGCTATATCCTCCTCAAACTTTTTTTGCGGTGTCCTTTAAAACGCACTCTATTCATTTTGTGGAAAGCTTGGGCTTCTGATAATTTACTTCCCATTTAGTCAGTTTTAAGTGCGTTTAAACAAGATTAAGTTTCCCAATAGAACTACTGTTTTGTTTCGAGATTACCAGGACCATGCCCACATTGCTCTATGGTAGCTCAGTATTATCATCGTGGCCATGTTTTAAAGCCTTCAGAAACGTATCAAATGATTAAAAAAAATATGTTTTTCAAACACTGACTCAAGCCCCAGAAGTTCTTGTGTATTTTATCAGCACAAGCTATTATATTGAAGCCTCTGAGTTATTGTTGTTGTGCAATTACAGTTACAGCTGACTCATTGGACAGGAGGAGGATGCTTTGAAAGAGACTATACCACTAATACTTCAGACTAATCCTTGGTGATCTTCCCTTTCTCCTCCCTCTTTGTTCTGCCTTGCTTTTAGTTCAATGTTACGGTTGATTTTGCATGTAGAACTATAAACCTCAGCTCTTCTCCTGATACAATGAGCAGTCAAACTCTTCCATCTCTGTGCGGTCATTCTCCAACTTTATATATATATATATATATATATAAAAATCTTTTGTACGTACAGTACAGGCCAAAAGTTTTGACACACCTTCTCATCCAATGCGTTTTCTTTATTTTCATGACTATTTACATTGTAGATTCTCACTGAAGGCATCAAAACTATGAATGAACACATGTGGAATTATGTAATTAACAAAAAGTGTGAAATAACTGAAAACATGTCTTATATTCTAGTTTCTTCAAAGTACCACCCTTTGCTCTGATTACTCCTTTGCACACTCTTGGCATTCTCTTGATGAGCTTCAAGAGGTAGTCACCTGAAATGGTTTTCCAACAGTCTTGAAGGAGTTCCCAGAGATACTTAGCACTTGTTGGCCCTTTGGCCTTCACTCTGCGGTCCAGCTCACCCCAAACCATCTCGGTTGCGTTCAGGTCCGGTGACTGTGGAGGCCAGGTCATCTGGCGCAGCACTCCATCACTCTCCTTCTTGGTCAAATAGCCCTTATACAGCCTGGAGGTGTGTTTGGGGTCATTGTCCTGTTGAAAAATAAATGATGGTCCAACTAAACGCAAACCGGATGGGATGGCATGTCGCTGCAGGGTGCTGTGGTAGCCATCGGGTTCAGTATGCCTTCAATTTTGAATAATTCCCCAACAGTGTCACCAGCAAAGCACCCCCCCCACCATCACACCTCCTCCTCCATGCTTCACGGTGGGAACCAGGCATGTAGAATCCATCCGTTCACCTTTTCTGCGTCGCACAAAGACACGGTGGTTGGAACCAAAGATCTCAAATTTGGACTCATCAGACCAAAGCACAGATTTCCCCTGGTCTAATGTCCATTCCTTGTGTTTTTGGCCCAAACAAATCTTTTCTGCTTGTTGCCTCTCCTTAGCAGTGGTTTCCTAGCAGCTACTTGACCATGAAGGGCTGATTTGCGCAGTCTCCTCTTAACAGTTGTTCTAGAGATGTGTCTGCTGCTAGCACTGTGTGGGCCATTCATCTGGTCTCTAATCTGAGCTGCTGTTAACTTGCGATTTCTGAGGCTGGTGACTCGGATGGACTTATCCTCAGCAGCAGAGGTGACTCTTGGTCTTCCTTTCCTGGGGGGCGGTCCTCATGTGAGCCAGTTTTGTTGTAGCGCTTGATGGTTTTTGCAACTGCACTTGGGGACACATTCAAAGTTTTCGCAATTTTCCGGACTGACTGAGCTTCATTTGTTAAAGTAATGATGGACACTCGTTTCTCTTTACTTAGCTGATTGGTTCTTGCCATAATATGAATTCTAACAGTTGTCCAATAGGGCTGTCGGCTGTGTATCAACCTGACTTCTGCACAATACAACTGATGGTCCCAACCCCATTAATAAGGGAAAAAATTCCACTGATTAACCCTGACAAGGCACAGCTGTGAAGTGAAAACCATTTCAGGTGACTATCTCATGAAGCTCATCGAGAGAACACCAAGGGTTTGCAGCCCTATCAAAAAAGCAAAGGGTGGCTACTTTGAGGAATCTAAAATATAAGACATGTTTTCAGTTATTTCACACTTTTTTGTTAAGTACATAATTCCATATGTGTTCGTTCATAGTTTTGATGCCTTTCATTGAGAATCTACAATGTAATAGTCATGAAAATAAAAACGCATTGAATGAGAAGGTGTGTCCAAACTTTTGGCCTGTACCATACATACATACATACATACATACATACATACATACATACATACATACATACATACATACATACATACATACATACATACATACATCTGACAGTAATGGTGGATCATTCAGAGTGCACTACATTTCTTCAAGTGGAAACCATTAATGTTATTCAGATGTGCAACAGCATCAAACAGTTCTAAACCAAAGTGAAATGTTAATCAATACTAATTGAACAATTGTAATTGGAAATGTTTTAAGTTTTTAGTTTTTTTAAAACGTTCACTTTGAGGAATCAGCAAACATCTGTATTCTCTCTCTGTTTTAAGATGTCATGTACTGCTGTGTCTGTATCTGTTGCCTTCTCTCTGATCCTTTCTTTCATGTAAGCTACCCCACTTCTTTTTTATTTTCTCTACTCCATTATCAGAAATGAGAGTAGGTAACTCTTAAATTATTAATGCCATTGGAATAAATTCATCACATTTTATTCTCCATCGCTAACAAGAGAGTATATGGAAAATAGTTAAGGTCATAAGTTCATCTGCTGTAAAGATCATAAAGTTAGTCACTGTTTTACAGCAGAAATGGGAAACTATATGCTCCCTTGCCTCTTGTGCTCCCAGTGGAGCTGTCATCATGAATTACAGCTTCCGGCTCAGGGCCTCCAGCACTGAATATATAAATGCAGATTTGACATAGGCCATCAGACCTCAGTCGCTGGAGGTGCAAACCCAGGTCACTGTTGCTCCAGAGACCTCCAGTCCACTTCAATTAACTCAAGTGTACCTATCACAACACTTGTCACAGCACACTTAAATGCACGCTAGTGTACAGTGTAGGAGAAGCAATGTACCATGAATTGCATGGCTTATTCAGTATCCTGGCACTGCCAGGCTTATCACAACCTTGAATGCCTTATTTATTTATTCATGTTGTTTAAGTCCATTAAAATTACATTTTAATCATTCCTCCTTGCCAAGCATTTAAAAAAAAAAAAAAAAAAAAAAAAAAAAAAAAGGATTTTATATGACAGTTTCTTAGTTTGACTGAAGAAATGAAATCCTCAAGGAACCCGGTTTTTCATACATCTAAGGCAGCATTAGCCTACATGTCAAGCCATATGCAAGGAATAACACTTAAAATTAAGCTTTTTCTCTCTGACTCATGTTGTTAGCTGTCCCAATTTTCTTCCACTTCTACCCTCTTGCTATTTTCTTTATACCTGTTGTACTAGCTGTTTCTGTGTTATCTCTCTCCCTTATTCATTTGCATACAATCTCCATCTCCTCTTTGCTGTTTTCCTTCAATGCTTCCCGTCTTCCCCCCCACCAGTCACGCTTTTGTTTACCTACACTCTCACTCACCCTCCATCTCTTTACATCCCCCTCCTGTTTGTCCCCTTCCCCTTGTCTTTTTCCTCCACCCTGTTCTCAGGTCTCCTCTTCCCTCCACCCTTACTGCTTCATGTCCCATCAAAGCTCCCCCCAAGAAGTTGGACAGATCCGATGAACTGACAGCGGTCTCACCCTCTGCACTGACATGAATTGGACAGCACACTAATAAATGGGAATGGCTCAGCAGTGACTCACCCATGAAACACTTCTGGTATTTGTGGAAGTGACTGTTCAACATGGAAGGACACATTTGGTGTGAATGCCTTTTATTAACTGAAACATTCCTCATCTCAAACCGCTCAAAGTAGCACATATTCTGCCTGGTAACACCCCTCACAGACTGACACCCCTCACACTTGATATTGCCCTTTTCGTCCTGTTTCAGTCAATCCCTGCATTTCCTTCCATTTCTCCTTGACCCTTGCTCCAGTGGCAGTTCTAAAAAGTTATCTTACATTTCCCCCTCTTTTCTCTCCCATTTTCTCCATTTTGTTACCCTCTAAACTTTCGTTGTCTCTCTCATTGTGTCTCTCCACTCTCCTTTCATTCCCCTGTCCTTCACTCTTAACCTCATGGTGAAACTGGCTGGCTGGGCTGAGATAGTATCAGTGGCTTAATAATTCAACTCCACTCTCGACTGTGCAAGGAAACAATAGGTTGTTGTTCCTGGACGGATAGTCCTCTTCAAATCCCATTGTCATTCTCTCAAAATTGTTTAAAAATTTTGTGTTTTCATAATATTTTAAACACTATCGCTGTATTAATTAGTTCCATCAAATGATTTTTATATAATAAGATTCTCTTTATTTTGTCTTTAATCTGTGCACATTTAATGGATCTGCTGCTCCGTTTTAAAAGCTAGTTGGATAAGAAGGTCTAAAAATGTTATAATTAAGGTCAATAGTATCTTTCTTGTCTGTAAAAAAATGTCTGAGAGGTTTTTAGCCTAGTTTAGCACAACAAAACAGAAGCAGGAGAAAAGAGTTACTTAAGCTCAAATGTGTATTTCCACAGTTTCTTGTGTGTTGAACACATTTTAGAAATGCTGGAAGACCCATTTTTGTCTTTTGTTGGAAGTTGGCTGTTTGTCCCTGCTTCCAGTGTTAAGCCAGCCTAAACATATCCTGGACTTTACTTAAAAATTGAATTAACACTGATCTTCTCATCCAACTATTGGCAAGAAATCCATCAAGCATAATTTCATTCAAATCTCCAAAAGTGAATCACAATCGAATGGGAATTGTTTATCTGCTTATTTTTTTAACACAACTGCAGTGGTGTAGGGTTATTGTGAAATGACTCAACCACCACCAATGATGGGTTTGGCTGATTCATAAAGAGCATTGAGTAGACATTGATAATCACTGAATGCTTAACTACACCGCTGTACAACAGTTTCTTGCACTGTTCAACCAATGAAGATGATTTCATAATATTATTGCTTAGTTGAATTTTTACAACATAACTTTGACCAAAGGATGTATATCTTTCTGAACTGTATGTTTAAAATCATTTCAGAAAATAAAGACCGGATTGCTCTTGATACATGTAGCTTTATGTGTGTTTGATCGCTTTGCTACTTTTATCACAATACAGTATACACACTCATTGAACATGACAAGATAATGGCTGCTACTTTAATGCTTTGAATGTTTTGGGGTAGTTGGAAAATTTCCCAATAAAATCTCTCAACTTTGCATGTGGTGCATTTCAGTGTAAATCCATTACACAGTGCATTGTGTTTATTAACCACACGGGTTTCCTTCATGGATTACTTAACATATGGGAATGTTGATATACATTTGGTTTGTGCGTCCCCAGGCAAAGCATTGTACTTTTCTTTACATATTTGTGTGTGATGTGCTTTCCTGTTCTCTACAGGCGGCATGTAGTAATATATACTTCTCATGTTTCACTGTGTCTTCAGGCTACAGAAATATGAGGTAATAATTACAGGGCTGCTGGAAGAGCTTCTACCAAAATCCATGTATCAAATGTTTTGCTTCAGGTAGTTTCAAATTCTAAGAATATTACACCACAATTATTATCCAACAAAAGTTATTGCATGTTTTGAAGACTTATTTCCATGGACTCAATCCTGCTTCTTTACCTCTTGCGAAGACCTTTTCAGCAACGTTGTTTTTCAAGAGCTTTCCTCTATTGGACACAGGTCCCATATATTTGTGGTAGAAAGAACAGGAACTGTCTTTCTACTTTCTTGTATTCCTGATAAGTTTATTTTTTTTTAATTCTAAATATGGTGGATGCATGGCTATTCTTTCCAAACCCACCGGAGCAACTTTCAGATATTTTTCCACAGTGACCTAAATGGACATTCTATTGTATTTTCATGTTTTTATTTGATTTATTGTAATTTTTCTTTATGGGAAGTTATTCTAAAATATCCTCTGATATATCATCATGGGCCAGTTGACATCTTTGTGGAGTCCATTCATGCCTAATGTATGCTGCAGGTAAGTTGTACAACTGTATAATTCTGACTTATTTTGTTGTAGTTTTGATTTAACACTTGCATTATCTCCCCCGTTGTTTCTGTTTTTGTTGATATTTAAACATGATTATTTTTTAAACCCCCCCCCCCCCCCATCTTGATCTGCTGCTTCTTTCATATCCCCCTCCTCCTGTTTTCTGTCTTTAGTCTGCCCATGGTTGCTGACCTGATGGAGACGTGCATTGATGATGTCCTCAGGGCTCCTGGCGTTCCCTCCGTGGCAGCTACAGACGAGGCTGGACCAAGCAACGCCTTTGCTACCCCCAGTGTCACCGGGGAAGATGTTCTCGGCCTCGCTGGTGAGACTACAGAAAACCTAATGTACCACAAAGTAAATTCTGAGTGACCATTAAATGTATATGGGAAAAATCTTTAAAATAAACCACTGTAAGCCCGTGAGTATCCCTAGCATGTATGAAAATGTATTTGGCAGGATAGTAGGGTACAGTGACAATGTGTCAGACTATGAGACACTGGCACTACCGCTCTGACTCACTCCCATTTTTTTCACATCTCATACATTTACCGGTACTTTGCTTCTGCTCACATTTTCATGTTAGTTCCAACGGTAGTTTAATTTACATAATCTGTCAAACCCCAGAGCTGATGATGTCAATGATATTAAATGAGAGAACTTCTAGAGGAGTATACTGAAAAAAGGGTGGCATGATAAATAACACTTGTGTTTGTGTATTTAATTAGAATTTTCTTACTATATTATTTAAAAGAAATTTGTAATGTGTATGTTTTACTGTGCATGCACTGAAAGATTACAATGCAGTTGTGTATTTAAGTTTAACGTTGTGTCTTTCCAGAAGCAGCAGCTCGTCTGAAGCAGCTGGAGTTGGAGAGCAGTCCGCTTCTTGGTACTCCAAAAAATAACATCAATGTCAATATGGTAATGAATAATCAGGTGGGTATTTGCTCATATAGTATTTCTGTTAATTTTCTCCTTTAATCCCAGGACCCACAAACTTGTTGTCGCCTTCTAGATAAATGCATGTTGTATTTGGTCCAGGCCCCAGTAGAGAAATTACACTAGGGATAGCATAGCATGTTGTCTGGTTTGTTCAGAAGTGATGACGATATGGTACTCTTCTTTTTTGCATGGGATGTGTGTGCCCCACCCGACCCTGCTCCAACAGGAAGATGTTGTGAAGCTCACAGAGAAGTGTGGTCTGAGCAGTACAGGCAGTAGTCCAGTTGTCACTCCACTGTGCACCCCGGAGGATCTGAAGAGTAACATCCTGAAAGCACAAGCCGAGGCTGCTGCCCTCAAGGTGAGACCAGACCCCACCAAACTGGATGCAATGTATTGTGTAGTTGGCACAGATTTGAAAGGTTTTATTTTTTTTAACAAATCTCTATTTCTAAAGAAATATTTTTGGGGGTAATTTCTTGCAGAGAGTATAGAGTTGTAAGCAGATAGATGTCAGGAAATCAGAGGGGAATAATGTGCAACAAAGGTCCCCAGCCGGACTTGAACCCGTGGAACTGTGTTCATGGTCTGCGCCGTTAGCTTATAACTCAAATTCAACAATGATAATGTATACTTTATTAATCCTGCCAGGGGAAATTGCAATGTTTTTTTTCTTCACTCTGTTGGTATTACACACAGGCCTGAATTACACACACATGCTCAGTACTTATGCATGCACTAATGGAGAGATGTCAGAGTGAGGGAGCTGCCCATGTAAAGGCGCTCCGAGCAGTTGGGGGTTCGGTGCCTTGCTCAAGAGCACCTTGGCAGTGCCCAGGAGGTGAACTGGCACCTCTCCAGCTACCAATCCACCACCATACTTTGGTCCGTATGGGGACTTGAACCAACAACCCTCCGGTTCCCAACCCAACTCCCCTACTGACTGAGCTACTGCCACCCTTATGATATCAACTTAAATGATTAGCAGAAAGCTTTAGAAAATGATTAGCAGAAAGCTTTAGAAAATGACTTCCAGATAGTGGAAATATGGTGAGTGGACAGTGAAACTGAAGTGAGGAAAATTACCAATTCACCAATAAACACACACACACTCACTCACTCACTCACTCACTTTAATTAACCTAATTTTGATAGGTTGAACACATGGGGTGGAAGGGGGAATTGGTTTTAACAAATGCACTTAGTGCTGGGTACTACATTTAATTGGTTTAGGAAATACAAAGATATTTCTATTTATGCATGTACTGTATATGAAATAATAGCAATCAGATAGGGCTTAGGATTTCTGACTTTTAAACCAACCCTTTCAAGCCCTAACAGTGTGGGCTTCAGTGTCTGTGTGCAGAATGAGGTCATCACAGCCACAGTATATCAGTAATGTGGAAAACAGTCATGTTAATGTCATAGTTGTGATGTTATTCTGCTATCAAGTGAGATGGAGGTGCATAGCTGTATTAGTCCTTCACCCCTCTGTCTGTCTATCCATTTATCTCTCTCTCTGTCTCTCTCCCTGTTCCTGTGTAGGGATCTTTGGAGGAACACGTCGTAATTGTTGGAGATAAGAACTGTAACTTGCAGGAGGCCTCTGCCAGGTATGACCACACTGGAATAACTCATTTTTAAAACTATGTCTTTAAAAGTCTGTACAGATAGAATTATAATTAATAAATTAATTAGTTAATTTAAAAAAATGTCATGTCTCCCAAAATGTATAGAAGTGTGCAAAATATTTTGTGGGTTTATTTAGTTTTTCCATTATCATCCTGCATTTTAAAAATCTCCTTTTAAAACGGTCAGTACAGTACAGTCAGTCAGTACAGAACGACCATGGACAGGAGAAAAGCTATTCACTCATGCTCCATTGTCTTGAAATTGGGCCTTTTCCCTTCGCCTCCTCCTCCATCTTTCTGAGTCGTGCCAACTGTCAACACATTGTCTCAGCCAATCTCAGCACTCCCTGCTGTGAGAGCTGATTACCAACTTGAATATTCATGAGGATTATTAGCGTGGCTCAAAACATTACATCACCTGCAGCTCATTCTTACAAGCAAGGCTCCACAGATTGTCAAGCAAATCCGCTGTCGCTGTCTTGCATCAGAGGCAGTCATTGGCTCGGGATGATAGAGGAGGAATGAGCCACATAAGATTGCTTTTTATTTGTTGAAAAACCATTTCAAATGTTATCTTTTTCCCATTGTCTTCCTTCCCTGTACCCTATTCAAATCTGGATTCATGTTGAATTTGTGTATTATTTTAGGACATTTTACTCCATGTAAAAGGATCGATTTGATCCCATTTCTTTCTTTTCTTCAAAATCACTGGCACAAAACAAGAACTTGTCTTTCATGCAACATGCAACTTTCCAGGTTAAAGGTGCGTACCGGGCGAATGGGCAGTAACTCGTCTCTGTCCGTTAGTGGTCGCTCTGACATCCAAGACTCCCGGGACCTGCTCAAGCCAGCCTCACTGGTCTCATCAGCAGGGACTAGGTCAGTGTGTGTGTGTGTGTGTCTGCCGTACATACAATAATATGCGAGTGAGAGAGAGAGAAATACATTTAGTGCAAACCTTTACCTACATAGTAGTGTTGTCATTGATCAATTACTATACTGTCCAAATTAAAATGCAGTAAATTGATATACATTGATTATGTCCCTATAACTTTAAACAACACACGCTGTGTGATAGGCTCCGATAATTAAGGGATTTCTTGACTCATTAACACGAAAAATGTAACAATGAAATGATTTTTATACCACTTAAGGATGAGGAACTTGGAATACATTTCTGCTAATGTTTCTGCGAGGAACAGAAACCTGAAATTTTCTGTTCTTTTCTCATTATTTCTCTTGTTTTCGGTTCATCAGTGTCGAGAGGCTAGCTGAAGATGGACACCCCTCTGTTCCCAAGATGCCCTCTGAGTCTGCCAACGAAAGCATGGCACCAAAGGTAACATGATTATTAATAGTCACATTACTTATTGTGGTGCATTTACATTGCTTACAATGGAAATCATAGCAACGAATCCTTTACACCCTTACACATGTTACACTGTTATTATTGTTCTATTGGATTTTTCAACGCCATATACTAGGGCTGGGTATCGTTCAAAAGTATTCAATACCGATACCAATACCATGACTTCAATACCGGTTCCTAAATAATACTTTTTTGATACTAATTTTCTAAAACAAAAAGAAATTACAACATTACACATATGGCACAAATCTTCTTATTTATTTTTCAGCTCCTACTACGTGTGTGTAACGTAGTTTTTCCCTGCATGTCTCTGCGACGTGTACAGTTAGACGGCCAATCACAAATCTTATTAGAGTTTGGTAGAAGCATGCTGCGTGCTTATTGGCTCACTGACACTGATGAGGTTTACTCCTTAAGTATTGAAATTGGGTATTGAATGACGAGGCATTTTTGGATACTCAATACTTTAGAGGCAATTTGGTCAGTGCCTTAAAAGTATTGAATTTGGTTCCCAGCCACACCATGTGCAGTAACTCATAATATTGAATTTATTACCCGTTATGAGGGTACAGGTACATTTCACACTTCCATCCTATTATCCATCTGATCTGACTCAAAAGGCACACACTTTATTATTCCAGATGGACTGAAAGGTGACTATACCAGATGATCTACATTCCTGACTTTACTGATAATAATGTTCCTACAATACACTGTGTGAGACGCTCCACTGTCTTACTGTGGCAGCTCTTCAACCTAAGGGAGTTTCTGTTAAATAAAGATGTATTTTTTGCACCCTGCTTGTGTGGCCTATGTCAACACATTGCCTAATACAGAATTTGTAAAACGGTGTTTGTGTCATTCTGCAGGTTAAAGCAGAGGAAGTTGACGTGCAAAACACCGCCCCACTGTCTGACAACCTGATTGATTTCACCGATCCAACTCCTATGGTAAGTCGCAGTCCTATCAGATGTGGAAGAACTGCAAAAATGTTGTCAATTCCTGAATATATTTGTGTAAGCCCCTTTTTTTTAAGAGGATGGGATTTATTGACTTGCCCAAGAACACTAGGAAGGAAAGATTGGCCATTGCAGGAAGAAAAACACCGACCTTGGACTCAAGACAAAATCAATCCAGCCACCCAACTGGACTGCAACAATCACTTATTCACCCTCATTCAGAAATGATAAACCCATGTCTTCATTGTTCCAATGCTACAAGGCTTTAGTGTAATGGCATTTCTTTTAGAGCCAGGAATTTAATTTGTTAGTAATGATAAATATTCACAATATTTATGAATGTATACTGTAGATTGACACTCATAATACAACAAAGAAACTAAAAATTAAACTTAATTTGGTACTTTTAAGTAATCTATTGAAGTAAACCTGTATCAGTCATCTGGGGTCCATAAATAAGTATGTCAATATAGTGTGACAACATTATTCTGATCGTCTTCCAGCTACCACCAGTGCCCAAACCTCTTATCACACCTCGCTGGATCATTCCTACAACTGCTGTGAGTGATCAATCTCTATTCCTACCCGTCGAACTTTTCTCCTAGTCAACTGTCTATCTGGCTTTTTTGCCTCACATGTTCTTATGACATGTTTTAGAAGGTTTTCATGTATATTTATTTATTAAAATGTCTGTCCATTCATTGTCCTGAAACTGGTGATACAAGGCTCAGCATTTATTTTTCCATATGCACTTGCATAGATGCTGTTCACATTGGCTGATGTAGAGGCTGTGTAGAGAATGACCTGCTTCCTTCTCCCTCATCCCCTTCTAATGCAGCCTCCTGGCGTCTTTACTAACGGTGTGCTCGACTTTGACCCCCCCGCTAAGGTCCACCCTCTTCTCCCTGCAGATGGGGGAGCAGCTCTCACCCCAGTTCTCCCCCACCTCGCTCACACACGTAACACGATCTCTGCCAGGTAAAATTCTTTTGAGATTTGAACCCAAAGCACTTCAAGCTTGTTTTTAAAGCAAGCTTGGTAGAATGCTGACCCCTGCTGATGGAGCCGGAAAATGCCTTGCTTTAGCTGAACTCCCCAGTGCAAAAGAGTTTGAGGTGAATCACTTGTAATTAGGGCTGGGTATCATTCAAAAATATTCAATCCCTGTTCCTAAAGGATACTTATTTTGATACCAATTTTATAAAAGAAAAAGAAAATACAACATTAAGGCACACATCTTTTTATCTATTTTTCAGCTCCTACTACGTGAGCTCCGTCTCTGTGCGTAACGTAGAGTTTTTCCTGCCTACCCCTACGACACTTTAGAGGCAATTCTGTCAGTGCCTAAAAAGTATTGAATTCGGTACCCAGCCCTACTTGTAATTCTTTCTTGGTCATGAAATCACTTTGAGACTTCAACATTATTTCTGTCTGTAAAATAGAGCTAGGCACTGCAGATGTTGCTCATCCTAGAGGAGTCCCATCAGAGGTTGCAAAATATCTAATTTTGCCTGATATCTGTGTGTTTTACGCACGCAGCAATTTAATTCATTTATTTTAGAGCAGTTAGGACCCACATGCTCCCTTATGTCTCAGTCAACATGAAAGCGTATGTTTATTTCTTTTACCAGCAAAGTAGTTTTTATCACTGATGCAGCCATCCTTCCTCTCCTGTGTCCCGCAGCACTGTGGGTCAGCAGCCAGCCTCGGACGATGGGGCCAAACCCAGAGGTCTCCTGACCACTGAGCTCTGATGGAGAAATGAGGAGGAGCCATCACAACATTCAAATCCCCGATCGCTTCCCCACCTCACCCCCTCACCCATCCACACACAAGCAAGTTGGGCCAGGTGTGCTGAACACTGAGGGCTAAGCGGAAAGTGGAACCAGGGAAGAGGCAGCTTACAAACACCACTAACTTAATTTCACCAACACTGACAAACAGAGTGAACAAACTGAACTAAGTACAGTGGAAAATATTAGAAACATGATTACAGTTTTTCACGATAACATGACACAAAGCCTAGTTTTTGTAGAACAGTTAAAACAAACCTTTAGCTCCAGTATTGCCATCTTAAGAACACCTAACTTGTGAATCTCCTGTGCGAGTTCACTGTCAGTGACCTGCAATTTACTTAATCCATCCAGTCGACCAAACCTCAGTCTCTCATAACACCTAGCACCATGTCCTTGTAGAGGACAAGTGATGAAAATTCTTGTTTTTCAACTTGTTTGCTATAAAGGGCAAGTTGAGACTGACAAGAGAATGGCATGACACTGTAAGGTACGTTGCATAAAAGCATGAGGCTTACGACTCCAAGAGTAGGTTGTCTCTTTTAGTGCTGCTTTCCTCCCCCATTTTTGAATGTTGCTGTTTTATCACTGGTTATTCACACCACTGGATCTTTGCTACTCTGAGCTTTTGTGTACACGCACAGATCACACAGCATGTAGAGCTGCTGAAGTACACTGGATGAAGGACTAAAAAGAAAAACTTATAAAAAAGAAACCTAGTGACTAAAAATGTTGCTTCTAAGAGATAAAAAGCCCTGGACTCTTAACATGATGAAACGTGGATATGCTACTGTACTGTCCTTATAGCACACTACAACCCTTTTTAAAAACCTTGTCGCTAAGACATGTCAAAGTCGTCTGTTGGCAGCCACTGGATATGAAAACTTTACTGGATTAGTTTTTGCAACACTGGACCTTAAAATCTTAACCTTTTTTTTTTGCAGTGGATGACAATAGAGATGACTACATTTCTACAGTTTTTCAACTGATGTTTTTATTATCCTGCTCTTACTTTTTGGATGTTTTAATATTTTGAGAGAAAGATGACTACACAATGATGAAGTTGAAGTTTTACCATTTTGTCTAAAATGTGTCCCTGTATGTTTATATTTGAAATCACTTCCTCTACCTGTGACAGATTCTCATTCACACTACTTTTAACTTCTACAGTATATTGGCTAGGTAAATGCAAAAGGCGGCTCAATTGCTGTTAAAACCTTTTAAGTTAACTATGACCCCTGAAGGTGGACACCGTTTCCAGGGATACAGGATACTTCAATACCAAGGCAACAGGATCATTCTTTTATTAAAATGTTTTTTGTTATTAACAACCTGCACACAGTGCTGTTACAGGAAACGGCACTAAACACACACCAACACATTTGTAAAAATGTAAAACATCAATTAACATTATTGTTACTATTCTTAAATGTGTTCACTACCTTGCAGGCCTACACATTCTATGTCATTATTGCTTTTAGTATTTTTTTTTTTTTTAATGCTTTCACTTGTTTATGTTGCTGGAGAGAATGCCGTAACAGCCACAGGTTGAGGACCAGTTTATTTTCTTTACCGTTGTTTCATCTGTGCAGCCTTGGGCTGAAAATCTCATTGTTGATCGGTCTCATTTTTTTCTTTTTTTCATATATATGTATAGCTTCGGTACTTTCAATGCTATCAAATGTATAATTTACACAGATCGTATCGTTTTGAACACGTATCAAAGTCTCAACACTTTTGACAACCTTTTTATTACCTAACTGGACCATTTTAGACCATAGACTGACCTTGTTATACAGTAGAACAGGGCTCCTGGTATTAACATGCTGCAGTTACTACCCTGCCTTATAGAAATGAATGTATTCAAATAGTCTCATCTGAGAAAGCTGGAGATGCCACAGAATAAAAAGGTGTACAAGTTGTTAGATTCTCAATTGCTGTTATAGTTTGTAACCGGAGGAAAACCTGTGAAATATCTTAAAATCAGATTTTATACATGTGAAATTGAGGCCTAATTCTAAATTTTATTTTTGAGTTATTAATAAGTATAACACATTTTTTTCCAACGTAAGTCTGGACCCTCATTCAAGTTATGTCTGTAGATTTTTCATTATGATGGTGATTTCATTCTTGAACAAGGGAAGCTGACTGTTTTACAATGTCTTCTTAGCAGTGACCGTTATTTATACTACTACTCAGTGTAATTGTTCAAAATCTTACATGTTGTCCAAAAGTGTTGTAGCGTACAGTTATGATGTATTGTCAGTATAATGGCATCAGCTGGCTGTAGATATGAAGTAGATTTATATATATTTTTTGAAAATTCTGTTGACAGTATTGTTACTACACACTGAGAAGATTTCTGCTTTGAGGTGTTTTCTAATTACAAAAGAAGTAGGAAACTGACTGGAAAAAAAAACAGATTGTGACGTCTCAAATGCAATTTTATATAAACTTATTTTTTTCTGGAATACCTGATCATGATTCAGTAAAGCTTTGCTACAGTAGGAGTCAAACGTTTTTCTTCTTTTTTTGCTCTTTGATTGTTGAAATGATTTGCATGGGAAGGAGGTTATCCTTTTCACTACTGTGCTGTGCTGTGGGGGTTGTTAAACCAGCTATGAAACAATAACCTGGATCACACTTACGTAGGTATAAAAAAAATAAGAATCAGATTTTGCAATCCTGTTTAAATTCACTTGCTCTGTGAGACGTAAAGCTCTTGTATCTGTATCAGAAATGTAGCAATAACAACTGACTCAGAAGTCTGTGTATTCAGTTTTTTTATACATTTTTTTGGGGGGCATTTTAGTTAGGTTTACTTAATTTGGACAGGAAAGCTTAGACTTGAAAGGGGAGGGGGAATGACATGCAGCAAAGGGCCACAGTTCGGAGTTGAACCCACGGCTGCTGTGTCAAGGAGTAAACCTCTATACATGGGCACCTTCTCTACCAGGTGAGCTAACCAGGCATCCTAAACATGAATGTTTTTTTTTTTTTTTTTTTTTTTTTTTTGTGATTTTCTGACTGACCTGTCAAAATGTCTTCATTGGAAAAAGACCACTGGACTGTGTGGAAACTCAAAGCTTGTATAGCTTGTACTATACATTTAGTAATGCCTAAGTTAAATGATGAAAGCCATGAAATATGTCTGCACAAGATATCGGTGGGTATGAATGGCAGGTCTTTAAGTCCTTTTTATTAGCCTGACAAGCCAGACCCACATTAAGATGTTGGGTCTGGGAACTCACCATTTGCAGGGCTCAATCCGAGGGGCGGGATAAACTGTTGTCTTTCTAATTCCCTCTGCACACAATAGGAAAGCGCTACAACCAACCAGAGCAACACTAGTTGATAGATGAAACGTATCTGGTCGGCAAAAATTGATTGGCCTGACTGGAGTTTGGCTTTTCCAGCTCACAAGCCAACGGAGAGTTACTAGACCCCCCTGGCTGCAAATTACATTTGCCTCCGCTAGGGTGCATCTAGATTTCTAGGCTACCTTTTAATAGTAAACCTTACAAAAGACATGAATGTTCCTTTTAAGTCAGTGGTTCCCAACCTTTTTTCCTTGGCGCCCCCCCTACTCATGTCTAAGAAAAGCTGAGCCCCCCCACCCGAAACCGAAGTTGAGGTAACTCTCGAGATAGAGCCTTACTTTCTTTTTTGATACAGAGGAGTTATCAGCACTGTTTCTCCGGCATGTTTCATTCATAAAATAGTGATGCCGTGGCGGCAGGAAAATTGAGGATACAACAAAATATATAGTTTTCATACAGACTTTTGTATACATTAGATATTCTAGTGTATTATAATTTGTTTAACATGTGCAAAACATTTTTTTTTACCTCAACCTCAAACCAGATAAAGACTCGCGCCCCCCCTGTGATCTTTGCCGCCCCCCCTGGGGGTGCCCGGACCCCAGGTTGGGAACCACTGTTTTAAGTGAAAGATAGTTGCTCCAACAGACACACAAAGCCTTTAACTTTTGGTTAAAGGGATCGCTAAGAGTTCATCTATAGGACATTTTCACTCTCACCCTGGTGAGCGGATGAACGGTTTTGTTAACATGTCAGCTGTTGGTCTCTCAGCTGTAAACAAATCTCTTTGAAAAAAGTCTCAGTGTATCACGTTTCACCCAGCTGGTCAACAGTATTTAATGTATGTTAGCCAATTCCCCACTGGATGGCAGCACAGTACCATTTTTACCATTTGGGTATGAGTCCTTTGACTGGAAATATATGCCCTGCAATTTGCAATACTGCTCTTACCTAAGCTGTTAGGCATTAAAAACATTGATCCCATGAAATTTGGCTCCTCAAAAAGAGCTATTATGCATTTGAATTTAAACAAGCTGAACAAACACCCTGTTGATGTCAACTTGTATATTACATTAATAATCAAACTGCAACATAACCCTAAGATATTATCAGACTGCAACACATTGTGAACATCCTGAACACACCCTGCCAAGTAATGCTGCGTTAATACCACATGGGACTAATAGGGACCGCCAAGCACATAGTTGGATGCATGTTCTTCTTCTGTTATATTGACATAACTTGTTGCATGACTGCCACCAACGGTTGGCCGTAGCCTATAGCATCAGGTGTGTGAAAACATGGAGGCCACAATAACAAAAGATTTGCTGCTGTTTTCTTATACAACTATTAAAAGACAAGGGTTAGTTTGTGTTACCTGCAGGACAACCAACGGGAAAGGACATGGATAATGTGTTTTTTTTTTTTATACATATGCCTATTTATGAATAATTTGAAACATGTTATGTCTGTGTATGTTTCTTGGCAGAGGTGTCTGTCCACAATAAACAGTTTATTGTCATTGAAATATGTTCAGTGAACCAAAGTCGCCGACATCAAACGTCAGTTGTCAACAACGCGTCACCAACTGGGAAACTCTGTTAGCAAAATCTAACTGATCTCAGTAGTGTGGCTCCAGAGTGATATATATATATTTTTAAATTAACATAAGGAATTATCATTTTCTTACCTTTATATATTTAAAAAAAACATCAACAAACCTAATCACAGACTTTAATGGGATTTCATTGAATATTTCCCCATGAATATACTGTACTTTGCCATGTCTATAAATCACAGGCTAATCTCTCCATGTTCAAGACTAGTGTCTCATTTGCTCAGGGAAGTCTCTTAATCAGATTGGGTATGAGCCATGTCTGCAGCAGGTTACAGCACTTCTTTGTGAGTGTGGATCGGTATTAGAGTGGTGAACAAATAACGAGTAGTGCTTCCACGCACTTCTCTTCTTCAGAGTAGTTTAAGCCTCTTTAGAACTGTCCGTCATCTCTCAGCTGCTCCATTAACAAGAACAAAACACATCATCTGCCTTTGAGGCAAAAGAAATAAACTACAACAAGCTCATTATGGACCACAGTTCATTGGCTGTTCCCTTCAGGCCAGATACGGCAAGCAAAAACATATATTTTTTTTTTTTTTTTTCATGCACTGGTCATTTAAAAAAAAAAAGTGGGCTGTTTTGCTTCCATAACATGTCTTCTTTCAGGCGAGTGGGAAGTTTATTTTTACTTTTTCTATACTTTGTCTGTTTGCGTCTGTAGATTTCTCTTAAGGGTATAGGATATACGTTTGTTTATATATCATTCATTGATAGTTAACATTTTATTCCCAAAAACATGCCACATTTTTTTTTTATTATCACAAAATACCATTAGGCTGTTAATTTATGTAGATAAATGTAGATAGCAAACTCTCTTTAAAATCCCTTATTTCAACAAAAGGAAACCTGGCTTGATGTTCAGATTTCTGTTCTGGAAATGAGCAATGCAAATGAGCGGATATTTGATTTGAGAATGCCTCATTTGCATGTTTGCAATTTCAGAAACCTTGTCAAATTCAAGATCATTGTCCTAATGTATGTAATCAACTAGGGAAGTGTCATGGTGATATCTATTATACTAGTATACACTAGTTAAAATGTTTACCCTATTCACCTGTGAAGTCTTGCCTGAAACAGAAAGACAGAAACCGTTCCTTCAGAATTGCATCATGTTAGAAAATATTCAATCAGTACCAGAATAAAAGCGAAGACCCTGATGTTATTTGTCAGTTGCCGTATTGGTTTACATTTCAAAATGCAGTGATTTGAAGTTGATTGACTGCAACTGGTCCACACTACAGAGCAATACAGAGTTGGACCATTATTAAACAGCAGACAGCTCAATAACTCAGCCAGGACTGCTCCCCTCAGCAGATGGGCTGACTTTCCCCCACCTTCCAAATGAATAATTGATTACGTACATGGACCTTATGCCAGGTCATGATTGCTTAAGCATGCTCAAAGCTCTGGGTGGATTCATGGAGATTTGGCGCGGGGGCCCGTGCACTGATGTCACCATATCCCACTAAAGCAAACGTTACATGTCCTCTCCTACATTTTTATATTCTTTGAGAATGATATCGGTTCTGTTTTTTTGTACTATCAAATATGTTTATAGCTTGACGACCAGCTGTCCAATGTTAGCTTTCATTTTCAGAGGGATTCATTAAATCAAGGTTTAAAAAACAGCTGATGATATCACAGAAAAACATAAATGGTGTCAATTGGGCCATTTTAGGGTGGCCATTTAGCAATTTGTAAATACAAATATTTTTCCCAAAGTTCTCAAATTGTGACTTGTGACCTTGGTTTTTCGAAATGTCATTGCTCCTAATACTTTTTTTAATATTTATTTATGTGTTTCTCATTTCTAATTCCTCAAAATTGTTTACCAATTTTTTAAATGGCAGCATTTATTATTGTTTTTTATTTAACTTAGTGTACTTGAACATTAAGAATAATGTGTATTGGATACCCCCTGTCAAACATTATTTTGGTAACAAAAGCACAGGTTACATCAGAAACAATTGGTTTTCTATAACAGGCAGAAACTGGGACATCTGTAGTGTCATTGTTTAACTGGACCCTCCCATAACCCCTCAAAAAAAGAAAATGAAAAAAGAGCAATTTTTTTGGGTTGTG
The DNA here is from genome assembly GCF_004354835.1 of Perca flavescens. NCBI lineage: Eukaryota > Metazoa > Chordata > Actinopteri > Perciformes > Percidae > Perca > Perca flavescens. The sequence continues at coordinate 28,567,649 of NC_041341.1, read as the reverse complement.
GTATATTTACATAACATGTTGCGTTTGTGTATATGTCAGGTGAAGTTCTCCCTCAACACAAAACAGCATGCTGACAGTGGTTGACTGTGGCTGGAAGAAGATAGGGGGACGAAGTAGGGCTGGGCAATATATCAATATCATATCGATATCGTGATATGAGACTAGATATCGTCTTCAATTTTGGATATCGTAATATCGTGATATGACACAAGTGTTTTTTCCTGGTTTTAAAGGCTGCATTACAGTAGAGTTCATTTTCTGAACTTACCAGACTGTTGTAGCTGTTCTAATTTCTTTTGCCTTTAACCACTTAGTTATTATCTCCACATTACTGATGATTATTTACCAAAAATCTCATTGTGTAAATTTTGTGAAAGCACCAATAGTCAACCCTACAATATTGACATTGATATATTTGGTCAAAAATATCGTGTTATTTGATTTTTCTCTATATCGCCCAGCCGGAGCCACTTTATTATGTATCCACTACTTTTCTTTGCAAGACCCACCCTGCGTAGCATCTGAGTGGTTAGGCAGATGGTAGTCTCGCTTTGCCAGACCTTCTTCCACAGCACTGTGGAGAAGGGCCTGGCTAGTCCACACAGCATTCTGGGAAAGGAGAAAAACATGCTCTGCTTTATTGGCATTTCCTTAAACCAATCACAATTGTCATGGGTGGCGCTAAGCATGGTGGAACATATGTTAGGCATGCAATATGTCATCCGAGGGAAGGTCTCATCATCCACGACATTCCACTTCCGAGATTGCTCCGGTGCTGCCGGAAATTCCGCTGGATGTCCCTCTTCTCGGCCAGATGTCCCGTTACCTTCCGCTTTCTTTGTGTTGTAATTTGAAACTCCGGTAGATTTATGAGGACTATGGTTAACTGCTCCTCAGATCTCTGCAGGGTAAATCCAGACAGCCAGCTAGACTATCTGTCCAATCTGACTTTCTGTTGCACGACTAAACTACACATGTTCCACCAAAACAAGTTCCTTCCAGAGGCTATTTTGCAGAAGCACCGGGGCTCTGTCCAGTGCTTAGTGCTTCATGATTGTGATTGATTTAAAGAAATTCCAATAAACCAGAGCACGTTTTTTTCCCATCCCAGAATGCTGTGTAGACTAGCCAGAACTTCCTGCACAGTGCTGTGGAGGAATGTCTGGCAAAGCTAGACAAGCTAAACTAAGGTTAGGATAGCCCATTGGTCATGGGGATAAGGCCTGAATGCGACTGTCACTACTGCTGTAAAGCCAGACAGCTGGGAGCAGCCATCCCAAACCATAACAAACGGACGAGGTTAAACTGACCTCTTGAAAACAGCAAACAGCGAAGCTAATGTTAGTAGTCACTTGTCCATAACGACGAGAGCCCTCATCAGTTTTCATTCCTTTGAAATCACGGAGGTTTCTGCAGCGTTGAAACGCCTCACCGATGTCAACAAGGATCTTCCTTCTTTCCCTTCTTTTTTATTTCCTTCAGTCCTTTTCCTCTTTTGCTGTTTCTCTGCCAACTCTTCTTGATAACTCCTGGTCCGGAGGGAGCGTGCTTATGTTCCCACAGCCCTATGTTCCCACATTTCTAAGATTATTGTCAGGCCCTATGTTCCAACAGTTCCTACATTTCTAAGATTTTTTTCCAAAAATTAGGCCATATGTTCCCACATTTCCTTTTTCATATATTTGTATCAGATTTTATCCCCCTTTCTCCCAATTTGGTAGCCAATTACACCCAACCTAGTATCCAGTAACAATGGACTACAGATGGAATGTAACCCTAACATAAGGCCTAATTTTCAGTGAATAAAAAATCTTAGAAATGTGGGAACAATGGGGTGACGTCTAGCTCAGCCAGTAAGAGCGTTTGCCCCATGTTGGCTAAATCCCACAGTGGCGCAGGTTCAAATCCGACCTGCTGTCCTTTGCTGAGTGTCGTCCCCCATCTCTCTCCCCCTTTTGTATCTATCCACTGTCACTACTACTAATGAAGGGAAAAGTCCCAAAAAAAGTAATCTTTAGAAACGTGGGACCAAAGTGCTGACCCCGGCCCCCGGACGGCACATTCACATGCTGTTGTTGCTAGCTAGCTTCTAGCTAATCTCCATGCTGTAGGTGCGTTGGCTGTTTGGGTTGAATGAACATGGACTGCACAAATGGTGCAGTGGTCAAATTTGCTTCGCTTACTGTCTGAACACACCTTAAGCAGGAACGTTTTAGGCAGTATTGCTAAGGGAAAGTTTCCCATTAAATCTCAGATTTGATATTAGACCAGAGACCTGTATCGAGGTTTTTATGTGATGCTAATTAAAACACATTTTCACATTCTGGGTAAAATCCAGATGTTGATGAAACATAGGCTACGCCTGCCCTCACATCTGTCTTCGTTGCTTTATCTGTTCTGACTGTCCAATCCTGATGAAGTTTCCTGTTTCTGCAGAATAAACTGACCTTGATGAAAGGTTTCATCCAGCAACAGATGAGGAAATGGTGGAGCATCTGGATGGGAAGAGAAAGTGAGACCTAAATACTGCTTTGTTGTGGTGCACTGCTATTAGTGTGTGTGTGTGTGTGTGTGTGTGTGTGTGTGTGTGTGTGTGTGTGTGTGTGTGTGTGTGTGTGTGTGTGTGTGTGTGTGTGTGTGTGTGTGTGTGTGTGTGTGGTTTGATGATTCCTCAAGACAGCTGGACTCAGGTGTATCGAGAGGTCCTGAAAATTCAACAGGTAAACTCTGGTAAAAAGAAAAGACTCTCGCTCTCTCTCTCTCACACACACACACACACACACAAATGAGATTCTCTCTGTCAGTCATTACAATAAAGGCTATTGTGCTGTTTAGCGAGCTGTTGCAGGAGATAGCATTCTCTGACAGGGCATTTTGAAAAGAAGCTTATACGTCTCAACTATCATAATGGCTTTATAGCCTTGGCGTATGTGTGTTCGTGTGAGAGAGCGCGTGTCTGGTCGGTTTGGGAAGGAATTCATAGTCAAAGCTTTGAGATGATAAAGACGTGAGTGAGTGGTAATTGATCCCTAAAGGGCTGCATTGTGCCAGTAAGTGTATACTGTGCGTGTGTGAGTGTGTGTGTGTGTATGCCAGGTAAGGTTGTACACACACAAACACACACACACAGTAATTGTATATGGTTGTTTCAGACTCTAAAACTAGATTAAATGTTTTACTGTTCATTGTGCGTTAGTATTAGGATCATTTAGAAGTTTAGAGTGAGCAGGCTTTGGATTTCTGTGAAAAACTTAAAAATAATTTGAATCTCCCACCTCTACTTTTAAATCTACGGTTTAAATCTTCAAATAACTCTTTTAGCTACTTGGGAGCAGTGTAAACTAATTGTGAACACAGCATTGACATAGAATTATACCTTGTAAGTTGATCCAGCAATTACGGAGCAACGTCATCATTCATTTGGAGTCGCGTTTCTGGCCGCCACGCAAATGTTATCTCTCTTTTAGCTCTGTTTTCGGTCTCTACCAACTCCAGAGGGAAATCAACTCTTTACCTGCTAAATGATCCACTATGTTCCCTAGCTAGTTGCTAACTTTGTACGTCCACTGTTTGGTGCAGAGCAGGTAGTGTACAGATAGGTTTATCAGGGCTTTTTCACTGAAAACATCTGGCGATAATTCTCAGTTAATTGTTTTTCACATCGTCATTTAACATATTATAATAAAAAAAAGGATAGCCACAATTTTGATATTAACAACTGATCAGATCACAACTTTGCAGTTCCTGGTTAGTTTATTAGTGTTATTGTATGACTTTGGTGTTTTAAAAGTGTTAGAAACTAACAAAACTAACAAACCGATCAAGGAGAGACCAGCAACTTATGTGTTCTGCAAGGTAAAATGAATGAAAAATGATTTTTTTTTTGTCGAAGGAGGCTTTAAAGAGAGCATTAATACCAACTGCAGTTCCCTGTCTGCTAGTAACGCATTCTCATGAACGGGCTTGTACGAAAATGTATGCACCCCGATATGTATGATATCTTAAGGAAATAGATGACCGCTGGCTGGTCATGTGACACCGGCTACAGAGCTACGTGGGATGTCCCGCCGAATCAGCTGCTCTTAGTAATTGAGTTTACCTGAGAATAGGTTATTGGTAGGCGGCTACAGAGCTCTGTGAGATGTCGCTGTATCAGCAGCAGTTGCTAGTTGAGTTTACCCGATAAAAGGTGACTTAGAGCCGGACACTGCGAGACATCAAACAAAAGTTTAGACACCAAAAAGTCTAGTTAAGTATAGGAAAAAGATTGTGGTTTGGATTAAAACACTCATAAGGAACATGCATTTCCTGGATGAAAGTCTTTTGTTTGCTTTGCTTTTTTATGATACACCCATCTACCCCGACCTCCTCCCTACGTGGTTAGGGTTAGATGAAAAAGCTTGATGCAAAAGATGTCAACAACAGGGCTGAGCGTGGCACTGATGTCATTCTTCCACTTTAAACTAAAACTCAGCTGCATACCACAGAAAATGTGAACAGCACTTCCCTCTGCCATGCTCAATTGCTGTATTGAAATATACCCCTCCAAATGTCAGCCTGGTCTCTTCAAGCTGTCCACAGTTACAAACAAGTGGCAGAGATTCCTGTTATCAGTACACCAGGTTCAATGGCTGGCCAAGGCAGGGCTGACTGTGTGTGTGTGTGTGTGTGTGTGTGTGTGTGTGTGTGTGTGTGTGTGTGTGTGTGTGTGTGTGTGTGTGTGTGTGTGTGTGTGTGTGTGTGTGTGTGTGTGTGTGTGTGTGTGAAGGGGATACAGTGGGGATTCTGGGCCTGTGAGAGTGTTTGAAAGCAGAGAGATTCTGTGTCTGTTAAACAAACAAGAGTCAGAGCAAGAGTCACTGGGAAAGAAATTGAGTTGTAGGTTGGTGTGTGTGTGTGTGTGTGTGTGTATGTATGTGTGTCTGTAAAGGAGAGAGAGAAAATACGTGTGTGTGTGGGTGTCTGACAGGCAGGCAGCTTGACTGAGCTCATCTGTGGCAGTCGCCCTCCTGTGTGTTATCAACGATTCCCAAACAGGCCCTGCCAATCATCCCACATGCCGACGAGATCGCACATCTACTCACCAAGCCAGACCAGACCACACACACACACACACACACACACACACACACACACACACACACACACACACACACACACACACAGATAGACACACATGCACAAACACTTGGCACCGAGTCTACAGGAATGTCTATGTGCACACACTGGATTACACACACATACGGTAGGTGATGTTGAGGCACAAACACACACACACACACACACACACACACCTTGGCTCTCATTAGTTGCGGCACACCTGGTGAAAGTATTGGACTGATGTCACACTGTATTAAATTATGACGGTCAGATTACCACATTTTCTGCTCGTTAGATCTCCTTGAAGTTGTGTACACGACTCAAATTATTTCAGAACAACATTGACATTTTCAAGTTCTGCTGTCCAAGTGTGCACTAACAGGGTGTAATAACAAAAGATTAGAAATGTAAGTCATATAGTTTTCAAATGGGAATCTGCAGCGGGCCGGCATGCCACAATCAGGTTATCCCTGTATGTTATCCACTATTACAATAACTAATCATAATTTAAGGGCTTTAACTTAATATTTTTTTTGCTATATAATTTGATGAATGTATGAATAATGTAATGGAAACTGTCACAAAACAACAGAAAAGACCTTCCAGAAACATTGGTAAACAATTAAAAGTGTTTGAAAGATGATATTGAATAATGAACTTTCTTGTCCAGTTGACATTTGCTAAACAATCATTTGTAATGAAGGGAATCACATGGGTAGTAGAAGTTTCTCTGGACCCCAAATAATCTGGCTTCATATGGACTTGGATTCATATTAAACTTAATCAAAGCCTGAGCCACCGCGGTGATTATTAAGCCAAAACATTTAGATTTAGTGTCAACTGTGCAACCCAGAGCGGAGTAACAAGCTCCAAAATGTCACAGAATGTGCTGGCAGAGTCCAGGGGTCACATTCTGTTAACAAAAGGAAAGAAAAAAAAATCCAAACTGCACAATAAAATGAATCCTGACCAGATCAAGCCCAACGCAATATGGATAAATCAGGCCAGGCAAACCTGACCCAAACCTGTCTGACCAAATCAAATTTGGGCTGAGAATCAAAGTATACAAATTACAGAAATAGACAACAACCCCATAAATGCAGCTGCAGCCAATTTTCCAAAACGAGCTGAGGCCAAAATGCTTGTTGACCATCAACACATCATTCACCGTTTTCACTGGAAATTAAAGAACTTGTGGTGACTTGTTGATTGTGTTGCTTACATTGCTAAGCCTGGGAACGCTTAGCTTAGCGCTTTCATCTTGACTTTCAATTCATTAGCTACCCAACTTAACTATTGAGTAGTCATGGGTTTATATTCTTTCTGTTGGACTCAATGGTCTAACAGAAAGATTGATAACATATCAGTAAAAAACAGACAAGCCATTAGACTTCTTCATTGCCACATTTACGATAGATGCATAGTTTAGAGCAGTTGAACTCAGCTACAATCTATCAGTTTTTCATATTTACACATTTTAGCTAAACCTCACAAAGTACTTTGACTATCACAGTAGAAACCTTTTTGATTGCACTTGGGAATGATATGATTCACAATATTTACCTTTACCTTTACCCTGTCTTTAATCAGGTGGAATAATAATTTATATTGAAATATTCATATCAGTTTGTTGGCATTTAGTAATCCATTTTTATTTTATGAATGTGCTCATCCACAGTGTCCATTGTGATGATTTTGTATTGTGTTCTTATTCTTTGTTTTGTGCAGCTATCTATTTGCCAGCGCTTCATCCAAATCCATGTTAGTCCCTCGTGGTTTTGCCGCACACATCTGTCACACCAAACATCGTTTCCATAACAACCATTATGGAGACAAGCAACTGCAGTCTGTGCAATGTGGGTGTCAATTAACTCAAAAGGAAGAGATGCACGAGCCTATGGATGCACATACAGTCCATGCAAATGTTGCAAACACACACACACACACACACACACACACACACACACACACACACACACACACACACACTCTCTCTCTCTCTCTCTCTCTCTCTCTCTCTCTCTCTCTCTCTCTCTCTCTCTCTCTTATAAATACCTCAATGACAGAATGGGTCACATTTGCTTAACTGAAGATGTTATTATTACACCAATTCAAACTGAAAGCAATGATTAGTTACTCATTACCATGTCACTTCCATCCCTCTTTTTCTTAATATCTCCATCACACACACACACACACACACACACACACACACTGACAGTAGTGCATCAGATTCTGTGTAGTGTCAAGCTGCCTTATTCAAGTTAATTAGCGAAGTGTAATTTTGTCAGTCTGCAGGCCTAAATACAGAAGGGTCTCTTTCTGTGAATGTGCCATAGAGACACCATCTGCCAAGACAACAGCAAAGTATATTTATATTTTTGGACTCGGTTTTATCTTAAAAAATAACAATGATACGGAAACAGGGCTTAAGGGGTTCATTGAGCAGCAACAGCTCATTAAAAGACATTGAAGTGTTTGTTCACAGAAAGCATCAGTGGTTCAGATAAAAGTGTAATTAAAGTGCGCACGTGCGCAAGGGCTGCCAGAATAACTGTGAGCTTATGAGAAGATCAACAGAGATGTCTTTGTGCCTTAAACTGTACGAACACTAACACTACTAAGTAATGGATGAGCACATCAGATACACCCACACAGGTGTTTCCACTTGTTAGGCCTGATAAGCAGACCCAAATGGAATATGCAGATTTGTTTTTTTAAGTTTTCAGCAGTGAGCCAGAATGAAAATCTGCAGAATTTAGTGGACTGTTTTTCTGCTTAGGTTGGAGATGTGGTAACATTCAGAGTTTTATTTTAATTTTTGTTTGTGCAGTGAAAAATCTGCGGAATTTTGCATCCGCAGATTCCGTGTGGCCCTGCTGATTAGATCTCCATTCAGGACGTGTGTGTGTTCAGTCTGCACCTGGCATTCATCGGCGGTACTAGTCTTGCATTGCCAGACCTTTCTCCACAGCGATGTGTCAGTGCTGGGAGTATGGGGGGAAGAAATGCTCTCCCTTGTTGGTATTTCTTTAATACACTCACAACTGTCCTGTGTGCCGCTAAGCCCCGGATGCAGCATCAGTGCCCTTTTGCAAAATAGATAGCAGAAATAACATAAGGGGAGGGACATCCGGCATGCGAGAGACATGCTGGATGTCAGACTTTCTGCCAGCAATACACATCCATTGAGCCAGACTAGTGCGGGACAAATGACATCATCTTTTTTTATTATTAGTATATGGATTTTCGTGACTTTGTGTAATTTCCAGCATTGCTCCACCCAACTTCAACCTGAGCAGGTCTGATCACCCCAAATAAAGGACACTTGCTTATTGTGCAAAATGGCAATATAATATCGGAAAGCAAACCAAGTATAAGTGCATTAAAATGTACTTGTGAGACACTGACTTTGAGAGGGACTGACAAACACAAAGTCACAACAGGAAATGGAAGGTCTTCGAAAAGGGTAATTGTCTACTCATCCTTACACACACACATTCACATTGTCGTCAAACATTTGTAATGTATTTCAATAATAACAGAGGATATTACTCATTAGATCCATAAAGAAGAATACAGACTGATGGAGGATGAATCAGTCTGAACTGGTTTATTGTCACTTCTGTGTGTGTGTGTGTGTGTGTGTGTGTGTGTGTGTGTGTGTGTGTGTGTGTGTGTGTGTGTGTGTGTGTGTGTGTGTGTGTGTGTGTGTCAGTCGGTACTCAGGAAATAGAAGCGTTGTGCTTTGATGGTTCAGCACAGAGGCAGTAGATGTGAGGAGTTTGCTTGTTGTCCTTGTCATGTGTTTGTTTTTGTGTTTACTTGCCCCAGTTAAAACTCAACGCTTTGTTCCTCAAACTAATATGAGCTCACACAAGTCTCAAAACAATATTCAAACACACAGATTTTACATATGCAAATGTGGTTGCATACACAACATTACTCAGGGATTTCAAAGTTGGTTTAATCACCAAGGGCAATACATGTAGAGGAGTTTGGAGAGATGTTGGAAAAATCTACAGCTGACGGTGACTGTTGCATTACTTTCTATCATCGAGTTAACCAGGATTCTTTATTTTTTTTTTTTATAACTTTTATTTGTCAAGTGCAAGAGTCAGACATAGATTGCATGCAGGATGACAATATCTTTTTTCTTTTTTATGAACTTAAATTAACAACATCCCCGCCCCCCTCCGTCCCATCCTCCTCCCTCCCGTCCTCCCCCCTCCCCATGAGTAAGTATGTAAAAATAAATAAAAATTAAAAAAACAACAAAAAAAAAACATATATTAAACTGTATGTTGTGTACTTGTACATACATTTATATACACCTATACCTACACAGTAAGAATTAAAAATATCAATGCGAGGTGCTAGTGCTGATCATTAATTGTACAAAGTAAATATCAATCAATCAGTGGCCGCTTACTCCTCAGTCATCAAAGCAAGTCATCCGTTATTTGATGTGTCTTAGAGTGAACAGGTCGTGGGGGGGGGCCATCTGCCGCTGGCAGACCGGAACAAAGGGAACGGTACGTATATAACCATGCAGTGAGACTCTACAAAGATACTTCCCGAGCTGGCAGCCTATCTAGATAGTTAAGTAGTGGTCTCCACTGAGTATAGAACCTGTCAGATGACCCTGTAAGTGAGAACTTGATCTTCTCCAGTTTTAGAAGGCCTAAAATGTTGTGAAGCCAGACTTTGATTGATGGTGGTTGGGGAGACTTCCACAGTAGCAGAATTCTCTTGCGAGCAATAAGAGAGGCGAAGGCTATTACGTTATTTTGAATGGCTGTGGCATGGAGGTCGTCTGGGGGCTTGCCGAAAATAGCAACATGTGGGGTTGGAGTTAAAGTTATCGCTAATATATCTGAAAGTGTTGTAAAGAATAGTCGCCAGAATTCAGACAACTTGGGGCATGCCCTAAACATGTGGGCAAGATTGCATGGAGTCTGTGAGCATCTACTGCAATTCTCATCAAATTTGTCTGGATAGAGCTTTGATAGTTTGTCCTTACTATAGTGTAACCTATGGAAGACTTTAAATTGTATTAGTGACAGTCTAGCACAACTGGATGACGAGTTAACAACCCCCATGGCTCCCTCCCAGAAGACCACAGAGAGATTCAATTGGAGTTCTGACTCCCAACTAATCTTGATCTTATGTAGAATAGATTCATTGGCTGGGGACAATAAATTATAAAAATAGGAGATATGGCTCTTTGACAGGGTTCGAGCCTTGAGAGCCAGGTCCATCCCGCTGGGTGTTGGTACTTGTGGGAATGACGTGGCGTGTGTTTTCGCAAAATCCCGTAACTGGAAGTAACGGAAAAAGTCAGATTTATGTAGATTGAAGGTAGAGATTAATTGGTTGAAGATCGCAAATATAACATCGATGAACAGGTCTCCCAGACTACGTAGCCCATTGTTTTCTAAAACTGAGAATCGTGGATCAATCTTTGCTGGGATAAACAGGTGATTATTGCAAATAGGAGTCGCTAGATGGAGGGTGAGCCATCCAAAGTGGCTTCTTATTTGCGTCCAAATTTTTAGAGTTCCAATAACAACAGGATTAGAGATAAAACTCGACGGGGAGAGGGGCAAGGCGCTACATGTTAAAGCTAACAGCGACGAGGAGCAGGAGGCTGACTCACTCTGACACCAACTGGATTGAGGGGAAGTAAACCAAGATATGATCTTATGCACGTTAGCTGCCCAGTAATAGCCAATCAGATTGGGTAGACCCAGTCCCCCAGCCGATCTATCCCTACAAAGTAGTGCACGACTTGCCCTTGGTCGTTTACCAGCCCAGATGAATGATGAAATCATGTAATTTATAGCTGTGAAAAAGGACTTGGGGAGGAAGATGGGCAGACATTGAAAAACATACAAGTATCTCGGTAACACATTAATTTTTATAATTTGTATCCTACCAGCCAAGGACAACGGCAGGTAATTCCATCTTTGCAAATTGGACTTGACCGTCGCTGTCAATGACGTTAGATTTTGCTCTTGCAGTGTTCGTAAGGATTGTGTAATTGTAATGCCAAGGTATTTAAATCCCGTGTTGGCTATTTTAAATGGTATACTTGATGGTGATATGTCTACAGCTAATCGGTTGATTGGGAAGTATTCATTTTTAGAGATATTTAGCTTATATCCGGACAGACAACCGAAAGAGTTTAGCAGAGTCAGGATACGTGGGATGCTTACCAAAGGGTCACTTACATAGAGGAGCAGATCATCTGCATATAGCGAAACCTGATGTTTTATTTCCCATCTTTCAATCCCTCCAAGTCCCTCCTCCATTTTCAAAGCACCTGATAGTGGTTCAATTGCTAGCGCAAATAATAACGGGGATAGCGGGCACCCCTGTCGTGTTCCCCGAAAGAGTGGGAACGGAGTAGAACGTTGGTTGTTCGTGCAAACAGAGGCACAGGGGGAGGATTAGAGTAATCTGACCCATGAAATTAAGTTAGTATTAAAACCAAACTCAGTCTCAGGGAAAAGAAGAGATAGGCCCACTCCACCCTGTCAAAGGCCTTCTCGGCGTCAAGGGATATTATTACTTCCGGGACATTAGAGGAAGGTGGCGAGAGGATGACGTCGAGAAGTCTTCTTATGTTGGAGTATGAGTGTCTCCCCCCCATAAATCCTGTCTGGTCTTCGGAGATGATCTTGGGCATGACAGATTCCAATCGCCGAGCTAGGATTTTCGCGAGTATTTTAACATCTACCGGGAGAAGTGATATTGGTCGATAAGAAGCGCAGCTCAGTGACCGTATATTGTAGCTATTTTTGGAAACTGTTCATTGTCAGTAAGAGACTTTACAGAGAAAAAGTTTAAATAATGTTTTGTTTATTTAAAGCATAATTAAGATGTATATGTACGCTTTTGTTTATATACTATATACTATATGTTCACCTGAAAACGAGTTATTGTTGTAATTGTGCATACAAATATCTCTTTTGCATTTATTTTAAATACAACAATTCTCGGTGGAACTACCGGAGAGAAAGCATCGTTGTCTGAGTGATCATTTCTATCTCGCATTTCCAGGCTGTTACATTTAAACAAGTGGTTAAACATTTCGAGTAATAGTGGAGCCAACTGATCCGAGAATTTTTTATAGAACTCGACCGGGTATCCGTCGGGGCCTGGGGATTTGCCACTGTTCATTGACTGTATCGCTTCTTTAATTTCTGACAGAGTGAGAGCCGCGTCTAGTTTCAGATTGTCCTCGGGTGACACTTTCGGCAAGTCCAATTTTTCAAAAAAGTTATTTAGTTGGTTTTCATCTGCGAGGGACTCTGAGGCATATAGTTGGGAGAAGAATGATCTAAAAATGACATTAATTTTGTCCGGGTTAGAGGTTATTGAGTAATTTGATTAGATGCTGTTTTTGCCTTCAGCTGATGAGCCAAAAGGCGTCCAGCTTTGTCACCATGTTCGTACACCGACCTCCAAGAGCGAAGGAGAAGCAGTTCAGCCTCAGAAGTGAGAAGAAGATCGAGTTCCATTTGGAGTCTTATTCTTTCTTTATATAGATCCGTGGAGTTTGCGGAAGAGAGCGAGTTATCTAGCTGTGCAATGGCTTCCCCCAGCTCCTTCTGCCGAAACCCGCACAATTTATTCGTATGTAACATGAGAGAGATAATTTTACCCCTTATGTAGGCTTTGAGAGTGTCCCATAATGTGGACGGGGAGGTTTCATCATTCTTATTAGTTTCACAGAAGAAAGTGATCGATTCAGAAATATGTTTGCAAAAGTTGGCATCTGCCAGCAAGAGAGGGTATAGCCTCCAATGTCTGAATCCCTTTGGCTTCATACTAAAGTGAAGGTCTAAGACCACGGTGGCATGATCCGACACTGTTATGGGCAAGTACTGGGCGGAGACGATCGCTGGAATGAATTTTTTATCTATCAAGAAGTAGTCTATGCACGAGAATGAACGATGTGCATGGGAGAAAAAAGAGTATTGTCTTACTGAGGGATGCGAAAATCACCATGGGTCCACCAATCCATATTGACTCATAAATGTGGAAAAAGCCTGGGACATTTTCATGGCTGAGGTTGATCGTAGACTAGACCTGTCCAATGTTGCATCGATCACACAGTTCATGTCCCCTCCCATTATCAGAAGGTGAGAATCAAAATTTGGAATGGTAGCAAACAGTGAACTCACAAAGTTATGGTCGTCCCAATTGGGAGCATAGACTGATACCAGGATTACTTGTTTTCCGCATAACGTACCGGTAACAATAACATAGCGACCGTTTGAATCCAACATTACTCTATCTGAGGTGAAATGAACATCTTTCCGAATTAGTATAGCCGTGCCCCTTGTTTTTACATTGAATTGGGAACGAAAAGTCTGGTCAATCCAAGGTCTATTTAATTTTCTATGGTCAGAGTTGCATAAATGCGTCTCCTGAAGAGTTGGAAAAAACTAAAACAAACCTTATGGAGCTTTGATTTAAAAAAAAGGGTACTCCTGTTGTTATTCAGTATTTATGTTTACATTGTATTGTTATTTAAACAGCTGAGCATTGAACCAGGTGAAGAAACTTGTTTATTATTTATTCATTTGATTTTGCAACTGTTCACTGAAATAGCCGGTTTATATGAAACTACATGCAACATGTCATATTTGGCTTTGACTTTGACTGAACATTTGCTCTCACTTTGTGGAAAAAATATCGGGATATATATCGTATATCGATATTCAGCCAAAATATATCGGGATATGACTTTAGGTCCATATCGCCCAGCCCTACGATACATTAGCAATGTATGTTCATTTGAGTTTCTAGCTTCCATTAGACGGCACCAACATTTGGTCTAATCATAACTGGTCTGGCAACCCAGAGGCAAAATTTTGAGCATTAAATACTTAATTTCCTGCATTCTGGTGAATTTTTATGCACTTATTTTTGTTTACCCTTTTCTGCAACAATTTATACTGGAAATATCTTTATCTAAAAGGAAACATAGATTACAATCCAAATATAAAAACATAATGGAATATATTGCAGTAAGGCTCTCAGGCATTCTGTATTGCTTTTAAATATTTATTCTCCTGTACATCGACTTTTCTAAATATATCTGAGTCACAACACATGTTAGCCTAGGCATCATTTACTCTTCCCACCTTTGCTTCTTTTGTTGAGGAAGTAACCTCCTTAAATGTGCATATTAAAATCTTTCACCTGAATGATACATGAATTCATTTTAATGAATTAATAAACTCCTGGACTGTAATATTTCAGGGGGTGAGACCTTTTTGTATACAAAATGTAGTAAGTCAATCAACCAAGTTATTCAGCCAATACACTAACTTTACATTTCATCTGATATGCATTATGAAATGTTATTAGGAAATAAAAATATCCGGGTAAAATAAAATATATTCCAGACTTTTCAAGTGCCCTCTCTCCCCTTGGGCCCTGGTAATCAGTATTGGTTTTACCCCCGGTCCGATGCCCCTGGTGTCTGTGCCGCTGCTCGTCTCTATCAAGGGGGTAAGCTTCGCTTCAGAATGCGAACCTCCGATGGCGCCATTTTGTTGCTACGAAGCGATCACCTCTTGTTAGCATTACACTGATTTTTTTTTTTACGTCACTAACTGCGAATAACTTTACATCTGAAGCGTTTAAAGACTCTATTTGTCCATTGTTTATTTCTAAAGAAACATGACAATGTATAAAAGGCTCCATTACCTTGTACCTCACGTTATAGCTCCGTAGCAGACGTTTTTATAAAAATAAGCTAACGATTGTGTCATAACCAAGTGACTTACTGTCGCACAGTAGAGGAATTACCGTATAGTACAGGAGAAGCTCGCAGGCAGTTTCGACTTACATTAGCTGTTTAGGTTTAATTACTAATGTTAACTAGCATGTTAGTTAGCAATAATTAGCCTGTGCTTATGTTATCTCCTTACATACACCTACGCTCTCCTTCTCTGTAAGATTGGAAATTATTGAGATTTCTCTTGTCACAGCTACCAGAAGACTTACAACTTTCAGACACGTTGCTCATGTCACATTTACGTTGTCTCTGTCAGTTGGAGGCTGTGCAGTAAAGCAAGAGATCACCGGAAAAGTGCTTCTAATGGTGCTTTTCCATTACATGGTACCTACTCGCCTCGCCTCGACTCTACTCGCCTTTTTTGGTTTTCCATTACGAAAAAAAGTACCTGGTACCTGCTAACAGGTACTTTTTTTAGTACATGCTCAGTCGAGGTTCCAAGCGAGCTGAGGCGAGCCGAAAAGGTGACGTGAAACCCTGCAGGCTGCTGATTGGTCGGAAAGAAGCGTCACTGATCACTGCATTGCTAGCAAGAGACGGCATTTTTAAATAGTTTAGCCAGTGGTGTTTTTTTGCTGCCGGAGGCTCCACGCAGAGCTTTTTCCGTAGCATACAATGATGGTTATACTCGTGCGCTGGTGTGTGCATGTGTGATGTGTGTGTGTCGAGTCGCCGTATGTGTGTGTGTGGGGAGCTAGTGAGCGATGGAGAAGTGAGAGTGACGGTGATTATCTCCGCAGCGAGTAGCGACACTAGAGTCATATATATGTGAGAGAAACAAAGCGAGTAGCGACTCTAGAGTCATATATATGTGAGAGAAACAAAGCGAGTAGCGACTCTAGAGTCATATATATGTGAGAGAAACAAAGCGAGTAGCGACTCTAGAGTCATATATATGTGAGAGAAACAAAGCGAGTAGCGACTCTAGAGTCATATATATGTGACCACGGTGGGAAATCTGGAGCAGTAAACGTTTACTATCTCTTTGATATCATGTTGTTTACGGAGACTGAGAACCAGGAAATGCGTCGGGGATATGTCAATGGGAAAGCAAGCTACTAAGCCACGCCCACGGCAGTCGCTATGACGACCAGCCACGCTGAGGCGATACTAAAATCTGCAATGGAAAACGGACGCACAGCGAGTCGAGGCGAGTACAGTCGAGTAGAGTTGAGGCGAGTCGAGCAGGTACCATGTAATGGAAAAACGCCATAATAGCCTTCACTGGTCTCCGTCCAGAGCAACGGGGTCTATTGGTCCATTATATACTGTCTATGGTCTCTATCCAGAGAGAGTGAACACACTGCGACGCACAGCTCTGCTTCAGAGCTCCGTGTGTTTGAGTCTGATCTGAGACGGGAAACGTCGCGTAATGAAAGGTTGACAAGTAAACGTGTGGCTGAGGGGGCGCCCTAGGATGATCATGTTTAATAAACACGTTTTATTTCGCTTGTTGTTCTAATTCTATTATTATTGGGAAGTAGACCTAAGGGCGACACGGCGCCCCAACACTTTTGACGCTCTAGGTAATCGCCTTGGTCGCCTATAGCAATCGCCGGCCCTGGTGTGATGAATCGTCATTTATCAGGAGACCGAGCCAGCTGTCAATAATCGTGAAAAAAGATTAAAAAAGATAAAATAACTTTCTGTTTCGGACGCAGACATTATCTTTTTACATGAACTCTGACTGTGATGGGCCAGCCGTAAAAAGGACCACGGAAATTGTCAAAAGTGAATAATCTTTTTAATTTAGTCGGTGTGTGTGTAATGGTGAGGAACACACTGAATAGGGCAGAATCAGTGGCATGAATAAAAATGATTGTCTTATTAGAAAAAAACAGCCGATGGAAGGGCAATCACTCCATTTCCACTACCCTATACTGCAACACAATGCATCATATTTCAGTGACATTCAAAACTATTACTATTGCAAGTACATATTCATGCACATACACATAGCATAATTGTTCTCTATGACAAAAAAAAATGCCAGCTATGTCCAAGCCTATAATCAGACTGCATGAAACACAAACATTACATGAATGGAAACGTTAGAGCAAGGAATCTGATTGGTAACATAGGGGGAAAAAATATCAATGGTGACATTATTTCTTTTCTTTGGAAACAAATTTTATTATTTTGAACTTATATTTCAAACACGATTCAAATGAACAATTAACAATATCCATGTATGTTGTTTTGCATTTAACTATACACCAGAAGGGTGGCTGGTGTCTCCCTTAGAGATAGGGTGAGAAGCTCAGTCATCCGTGAGGCGCTCGGAGTAGAGCCGCTGCTCCTTCGCGTCGAAAGGAGCCAGTTGAGGTGGTTCGGGCATCGGGTAAGGATGCCCCCTGGGCGCCTCCCTAGGGAGGTGTTTCAGGCACGTCCAGCTGGGAGGAGGCCTTGGGGAAGACCCTGGACTAGGTGGAGGGATTATATCTCCAACCTGGCCTGGGAACGCCTCGGGATCCCCCAGTCGGAGCTGGTTAATGTTGCTCGGGAAAGGGAAGTTTGGGGTCCCCTGCTGGAGCTGCTCCCACCGCGACCCGATACTGGATAAGCGGACGAAGATGGATGGATGGACCAGAAGAAATAATACAATTGGTTGCAAAGGAATGTCTATCCCCATTAACCTTGGCAGTGTTCCAGGTTCATTTTTCAGTATGCAAAGTCAACACTTTCTCTCTTTTCAACTATATAGCTACAAAAAAAATTCATCAGAATCTTATAAGACAATAGAGGTTGACTGTTCTGGTTTGGCAAAGACTGATAAGCTCTGACTTAAAGAGACATTTCAATCATGAGTAAAGTTAGACTGAACATTACAACTTGGTTGATATATAAGTAAAAGATTAACTCAAAGTCCATCGGCATATTGTTATTACTATATAGATTGAGGCCAAGAATAGCTTATTTGGGGTTTCTTGCCCCTTCCTGCATATTTTAGCCATGCTGGTGGCATGGCTGCATGGATAGGAATGCCATTCTGACAGCTGAAATATCTCAACTATTACATGGAAACATTGTACATACACTCATGGTCCCCAGTGGATGAATCAGAATTACTTTGGTGATTTGTCCTCTAGCTCCATCATCAGGTCAAAATTTCAGTTTGGCCAATACTTTGATATATGACCAAATGGCCAAGATGGTGATCATGGTAAACATTGTACCTGCTAAACAGCATCATGTTATCATTATTTGGCTCAAGTATGTCTCAAGCATGTCTCACATAGCAGCTAGCGTGGCTGTAGACTCTTACTCGTTTTCTTATGTGCTTTTAATATGTTTTGCAAAATAAACTCTAATCTACTCTCTAGCTTTCTTTATTTATTCTTACTTTATTTAATGTGGAATAATAGAGTTTGCAGGTCCATTTTAGTTTTTTAGCAATGTCTGGGTGTTTACAAATGTGTTTGTGTGAGACTGACATCAAATTTGCAATGGTTCACTAAATCCCCGTCTTAATTCTTCTAAACTTGTGCACTCCTATACCACACACATGTCATCCACCTATTCATGCGGTCAGGGTTGTTATCCGAGGCAAGCCAAGCAGCTTTGTGAATAATATCAATTCTCCATGGGAAACTAATGAGTAGTGGACATGCCCACCGGCCACAGGGGACACAATCCATTCCTTCACACAGGACGTCTGTCGGAGACTGTGTTGTGTCTGTGGAGCTGTTCGCTCAATGCTCTGCCATATGGCCACTGTGTCAGACCCCTCCAGGTTTTTGGAGAGTCACCCTGTGGTCCTAACTCTCTGTGCCCAGACGTGGCCCACTCATGCTGGGCCAAGACGGAGAGACAGTAAGCACCCCAGATGGAAGACGGGGAGGGTGGAATAGAAAGAGTAGTCGATAAACATTTGGAGAAATGAGGTTGAAGATGAAAGATTTAGAGATGATCTTTGATGCCGTAAACGAAAAAGTCACACAGAAAGAGAGGGAGGAGACAGCCATGTCAAAAGCGCCAATAGTGGAGATGGAGACGCTGTCAGATGGATTGCGGAAGACACACAGAAGAGAAAGAACTATTCAGTTGCAAAAAAAGGGGAGAGAGGAGGAGGGTTAGATGGCACAAACAGAGAAGAAAGAGAAATGATGAGAGAAGGGGGAAAAGGAGTAAAAGAGAGGAAATGGAGTGAGAGAAAGTGAAGAGGCCAGGTGCAGTGGCAGAGCAGATGGAGGGAAGTAAAGCGGGAGGGAGAGAAAGAGTGATGGCAGGGGGAAAAACAGAGAGTAGAGAAGTTAATGTCTCGACTGTTGTGTGATGGGGCGTGTTTGCTCCAATGCCAGGCCGCTTTTCTACACACTCATTTAAACACCTTGTTTTTTTTTTGCTTTCTATTAGTCTTCTCCTCTTTTTCTTTTCAACGTCCTCTTTCTTTGCCCTTTGTCTCAATTTCTTGCTCTTTCTCTTGCAGATTCAATTCACTGCACTGGCATGACTGTACATCACAAAAGACACTCTCAACTGTTTACCAAAATTGATAAAAAAAAGGGGTAATTGAATCACATCAACCCAGCAAATAATTTGGTTTGAAAGCATAGAATAGGTCATGGTTACCAATATCTGTCTTAGCCGTTCAAAACTAACTTAACTATAACTATTACTTAGTTAGTATAACTATTACTTAGTTCTTTGTTTAAAAGCATATTTGTGTTCACCTTTCACACCGCACATAAAAACAAGATGCCTAAAAGCCTAAGGACATATAAAAATAGTTTGACATTTTGGGAAATATACTTATTCACTTTCGTGCCGAGAGTTAGATAAGAAGATTGACATTCTGGCATCTGTCTGTTAAACACAAGGCTGCAGCCAGCAGCCACTTAGCGTAGCTTAGCTTAGCTTAAAAACGAAGAAACAGCAGATTTATATGTATATTTATATTGTTTTTGTAAATTGTAAAAAAAAGAAAGAGATATTGACTTGTGACACACACACACACACACACACACACAAACGCACACGCATGCACGCACACATGCACACACACACACACACACACACACACACACACACACACACACACACACACACACACACACACACACACACACACACACACACACACACACATATCTGTTTGACACTGAAGTCCCGGAGATGGTTTGCCATCACAGAAAGCAGGGTAGAAATAGCATGAACAATCTCTCTTCTTTTCTGTCACAGGGTCACTGGAGCAGCGCAGACATAAACATAATAATCCCTTTGACCATCGCAGGGGGACAGGATGCCCATATATGGAAGCGAGGAGAAAGGGGGGCGTGGCGGGCCCTACAGGGCCACGTTGGGGAACTTGACATGGCGGAACGGCTGAATTATATTGGAAAGCCTGAGAACATTCGAGCATCCAGACTCAGTGGAGTGACTGTCTGTCTGAGGCTGGTACACACACACACACACACACACACACACACACACACACACACACACACACACACACACACACACAATCTGCTTGTCTGTCTACATTTCCCCCTCTCCACGCCTCTGTCCTTCATGCCTTTTCTCTCTAAAACACTTATTTTTTCAAACCCATCTGTCATCCACGGCAACTTTTACTTCCTTTATTCTTTCTTTATTTGTGGCATTTCTTCTCTCCCTTCAGTCCTCCCACGGTTTCCACCTTTGTGTCCCACACCTGTTAGCTTTTTGTGTAACGTCCAACATCTTTGGCTAAACACTGAATGATCACATTTCTCCTGCCAAAACTGTTTCAACCCACTTAGTGCATAAACACATTTTCTAGAGTCTTGTGTCAGCTAAGTAATCCAAAACTCCACTATTTATAATAAATGATGTGTACCGGTACACATTTCTCACAGGGCTGGCAGCAGTTTGTTTTTCAAAGTGCAGTTCAACCAAATCATAAACACAAAACAATATACATTGTTCTTCTTATTTTCTACAAAACAAGTAGTCTCGATACAAATTGAAGAAAGTGGAAGTCTTATGATTGTCCTGAGTAACTGGGATGTTGTTCACTGTGAAACTTTCAAAAGTCTATTCACCTCCATTGTATTGTGTTGGTAGCGAAAGTCTCACAGGCAGAGATGTCAATACCTGGACAGAGGAAACCAACTATCATCATGGCTACTCCATCCATCCATCCATCCATCCATCCATCTTCGTCTGCTTATCTGCTTGGGTCGGGTCGCGGGGGGCAGCAGCTCCAGCAGGGGACCCCAAACTTCCCTTTCCCGAGCCACATTAACCCAGGCCAGGTTGGAGATATAATCCCCCACCTTACCAGATGCATGGCTACTATTAAGAGTTATTTTTTTATGGGCGAGCACTGTCTGTCCAGGTCTTCATGGTGGAAGTTGTGCCTCAGGTTGCACCTGAATGGATTGCAATTGTACTTTTATTATATCAGGAACACTCCTCTGTTGAGGTGTCTTTCATTCTCGAGTTAAAGTAATTTTGGAATGTGTTTTGCATTATCCGGATATAGAGGGTCTAAGGAGGGAGGGGGGTCACATGCTGGACAGATTGTGAAGCCCTTTGAGGCACATTTGTACATTTTGGAATGTGTAAATACAATTGACTTGACTTGACTGAGGAGGCCATTTATGAAAAAAAATGAGGAATGAACTTGAACGTGCTTCCAATACTTACAGTAAATCTACTCATTCAGTTCATATGACATTTCTGCCTTGGATGATTTAGACATTACAGGTTAACATGAAACAGTGTAAAACTATCCAGAATGGATTAATGGGTGTGTGAGTACTGACATTGTAAGCCAGCAGTGAGGGCGGGGACAGTTGTAGGTTCTAAGCCTGGATAGCCATTCTTATTATTGATTACTGTTAGAATAAATACAGCTGATTTAGCTGAACGCACATACATGAGATTATAAGATCAATATTCTCCTTTCACTCTTGGGAAAAAAAAGAACTATGTGTAGACCTATTTCCCAAAATGTTGAACTATGTTTTTTATTGTGGCTTCTTTGACTTATCAGAAAACCTTTCATGATTGCTGAACTTAAACACTTTGGTCCTGGACCATTTGATTAAGTTTACTGTAGAACAACAGGACTGAAATCCTGACCGTTTTTTTTAAAGAACAGTATGTCTTTTTAACTACATACTTAAATAACATATTACACTGGATGACTCAGACATCTATGGCAGGATAAGCTAGTTTAACTTCTTCACACTCTAAATAACCTAAATTGCCGTTGATCAGAGCCTTTTCTACTTTGCAATGTGATGAGTCATATAGCACTTTAAAAGCAAAGTCAGTATGTATTGTTACATGTGGGACTTACATCTTTTTTTCTGGTAAGGAGTGTGAACACAGCTTAGTAAGAAGCTTTGACAGCAATGGTGTTGATGTGGATTTCTGCTTGTGTAGGATTCAATTTGATCAGTAAGACCCTCTACTCCCTCTGTCTTTTGTTTCAGTACTTTTCACCATCGCTCTCTTCCTCTCTCTGCTCCTCTGTCCTGGAAGGTTTTAAATGTTTAAACAGCGACTATGGTCAGTCATCAATCACACTGACACATATGATTACTGAACACACACACACACACACACACACACACACACACACACACACACACACACACACACACACACAACCTCAGTCATTACAGTCATTACTAAACACCTAATGGACACGCAGCCAGGCATTGGCCTTTAAGCACTACGTCTATCAGGTACACACACACACACACACACACACACACACACACACACACACACAAATGTTACACTCTCAATCACTCAAGCTCATTAGCCTTCTCTTTAGCTTCATCTATCTTTCTAACTGCTTATTTCTCTTCCTCTTACATTCATTTCTCTTTGCTTCCATCACTTCCATACAATGGAAGCCAAAAAACACCCTTTTCTACTTTTTTCGCTCTTTCTATTGACTGGTCTCCATCTTTGCACTCTTTCTCTCTGTCTGTCTGTCTCTCTCTGCCACATTTCACTCTTCATTTCTGTCCAACTGTATCCAGATCTCCCTTTGCCTCTCCTCCCACCACATATGCAGGGCGTCGTCCTCTGTAATAAATCTTTTTTTCCCGTCCGTTGAGGCCCACAGCTCTATGCAGAGTGATAGATGATACAATATTGAGCCATTGTAAAGCTTTGACTGAGATATAGGGTTCTCATAAGAAAAGGGCCTCCATAGCCTGTAGGGAGAGAAAGACAGAGAGGAGACAGAGGACAGAAGTATGTTATAAGGAGAAAAAGACACGGCAAAGACGAAAAGAAATAAAGAATTTATACAGAGCGAGAGAAAGGGGTAAAGCTAGGTTACTGGAAAAATAAGGCACATTAGTAAGTGTGTGGTCATTAATAATTTAGGTGTTGTGGCAAATAAAAAAATGTCTGACAATTTGTTTCTACAACGATGTCAAATTATGTTACTTACATACAAAAATGGCACTAATTTTACATCTTCAACAGAAAGGCAGAAAAGCACTATAAAAACAAACAATACATTTTTAATGACATGCCTCACAGTAGTGTGAAACTAGTGACAATAAAAGCTTTAATTAAGCAGTTCATGTATTTTTCAGTTTCAAAACATGAAGGCCTAGACCAAAAACCCATCCGTAAGTGAGCCTGACATTTCACATGCTCATTCTTTTTGAGCTTGAATCCAACCTGCATCATACATTACAGACGACAATAAATACTTGTGAGTGTTATTAGGCTAACAAATTCTATTTTAAAATCGGAAGCATCTACACATTGGTACAGGTGTTAAGCTAGCAGTTACAACTGCCTGAATAGTCTAAAATAAAATGAATACACATACAGTATATAAATCAGGAAACTGTGTGGAGCTCTTCTGTTTGTCGCGCCTAAATGAACCAGTCATGACACTATACATATTTAGGGATGGGTTACTGTAACAGCCCAAAGTTACACTGTGAAGGTAAGTTCTATTTCTTATAGGCTTCGCCCTCTAAGAGCTGTTGCTATTGGGTTTATCCCTCGTTCATGCTCAGTTGTGAAGATTTCTTTCACGCCCTTGTGCCCTGCACGGGCCTCTCTTACATCTCAGTTACTGTATATTACAGCTTCGAGACCAGAGATCTGCTCCCTATTTTTCCTCAGCGACAAACTTCGAAGACTTCAAAGAACACTGCTGTCCTCCTGTGTACCGATTGATGGACTGGCTACATCCTGCCGCCAGATCTCCACCCGAGCTGCGAGGCGTGGCTCTGCCCCGTTTGCCGGGCTGGTACCCCACCGGCCACCAGCAGTTTTGCGCCAGCTTAGCGATGGCGGAACTGAAGCAGCAGGCGGGCAAGAGTCCGCTGACTTGGATCCCCCCAGAGATAGTTCTCTAGCCGGCACCGGCTCTCCTTCCTCCCCGTTGGGAGTACTGGAACTCGAAACAGAAGAGGATTACAAAGCCCTGCCACTGCGGCTGTCTGCGTCCCAGAAGGGGAGCACCGCATCAGCGGCTTTGTCCTCCGCCCACCGCTAAGGTTCTCGACCTGTGTGAATGCTGAGTAAGCATTCTCCGAACCCGGGAGAAAGACGGCACCAATGTCTCACTATGCACAGTTCACCAGGGTCCAAGGCGACACGGAAACGGAGTTCCCAGCAGTCCCGCCACTGCGGCAGAGCCTGGCCTCCATCTTGCTTCCGAAGGAAGCCCACATCACCATCTCCCCGGGACCAGGTCCATGCTCGCTTCACTGACCGTGCGCACCTGTGTGGCGCAGAACAACATCGCTCTGCTGTCTTCACCATGACCACTAAGCCTTTGGCTTATATCAAAGGCTGATATTTGGCAGATATCGATATCTGGCTGCACATTTCACAGCGGAACATCTGCCTGAACAGGTCAAAACTCCCAGCCAATAGCAGATGTGTGCTCTTGGATGGTCCCATTGCCCCTGGTGGGTTGTTTGGACCGCACCTTGGACAGCCAAGAGCTATAGGTAGTGGAGGGGATGCGGAAACACACCTCCTGGAGAGCTGTGCCTCCCCAAGCCCCGGCTCCAGTTCCACCGTACAACCCTCCTCCCCTGCGGCAGAATCCCCCGCCAAACATCAAACCAACGTGGCCATAAGGCTCTGCGAGCAGCACCCACCTGGTCTAATCCACCCCTGAGCCGACTCATGCTCAAATGCAGTAACGCAGGCGAAGCCCAGCCACACTTTGAACACCCATTCAAAGTACTGTACGTGTTGATAGATTACCCAGTTATTCTCCACCTTTCAGCTGATTACGCAGATTGGTGAGAGTCCTGAGTCCTGCCCCCGCCCCCTTAGCAGGCCTTGTTTTCGGTGCTCTGATCCGAATACACATTTTGTTTGCCGACCCCGCCATGCATCCCTAGTATATATCGGGCAGCAGCCGCACTTTCAACTCTTCCTACCACGGCTTGTGAGAAACGAACAAATTGCTTCACACACAGAGGGGATCATGGTTCTGTTAGACAACCTAATCATTATGACACCCTAAGAGAGAGCTGCACTCCACACTGTGGAGGCTGTGCAGCATCTACAAACACTGAATTTGCTATAAACTGGCAAAGGGTTCACCAATCCCCTCACAGGCGGTAGTTTATTTGGTGGTGACATAAACTCCGCCACTATGAAAATCAGGCTGGATGCATTAAACTCTCCGCTGTCACACATTAAGCCTCACAGGGTGGTGTCAGTGCTGACAGTGATGGGTCTACTAGTGTTGATGCCCGTGAGTCACGTAGTGGCTCCTCTAGGACATATGGAAACACACACACGTTGCACATGAGTAAAAGAGGCGCATGCTGACCATATCTTCCTCTCTACAGTCAAACCTGGCCTAGTGGAAACCCCCCGTGCTCTATCGTCGGGGGTTCCCCTTGGGAGGGTGACGTCACACGTAACAGACACATCTCTCATTGGATGGCAGGGCAAGTCAGAGTCCCAGGTTGTGGGAAGAAGATGGGGAAATCCTCCATCTCTCCACATTGCCTGGAGCCTGCCACGGTGCTAAAGTGCTGAAACACTTTGCTCTGTGAGGTAGACGTGTCGATAAGAACAGACAATGTGACAGCGGCAGGTACACTTAGCCCTACTTTAGAAATAGCCAGGAGCCTGCTAATGTGGTCACACAGACACCTGCTCTTAATCAGAGCGGCATACACTAAGGGGTTACTTAACCGCGTGGCAGACCTGATGTTGCGGGGGGTCCCTCTCACAACATGCGGAAATTAGATCCCACCCTCATTCAGATGCTGTGGAACAGGTTGGGAGGGTGAAATTGGATCTGTTCACCTCACGAGAGAATGCCCAATGCACACTGTGGTTTTATGAAGGCGTGAGACTGGTCTCGCTTTTCCCCCTGTCCCCCTGACTCCTCGTCTCCTGGCTTGCATTCAGGAAGAGAGCCTTTATTTCTAGTCACATGCATGACCACATGTTTAGCCAATCTCTCAAATGCAATATCACAGCGTTGCTTAGGGCAGACTCAGTCATTTTCATTGCTTCCTGCTGAGCAGTGCTGCACCAGGCCACTGAAAAAGGGGCAGAGATGCATTTCCTAAGAAGGTGAAGTAGTAAAAATAGTTGGAAAAGTGGGAATGGTTTTAATTAGTATAAATGTCATTGAATAGTTGAATAATACCATTAATGTAAAAAGGGTGTGGAATATTTAAAGGTTTTTTGAAAAGCTAACACTTAACTAAATAATTGGCTTTACAAGTTCAATAATACCAAAAGCTGTAGAACATGTACAGTGTGAATTTATTTAGAAGAAAATCTAGAAAGAAGTGCGAGTATGTCTCAAAAAGTCAAAGTATAGTAAGTATATCGAAAAAAAAGTCATAAATAGCCATAATACAGTATGTCCAAGAAAGTTATAAAAAGTCATAGTATAGTTTGTTGAAAAAAGTGATAAAAAGTCATAGTAGGTTATACTATGTCAAAAAAGTAATGAATCAGTATAGTATGTTGAAAAAATGTCATAGTATAGAATGTTTTAAAAAGTAATTGTATAGTAGCCTATATTGAAAAAAGTAACAGTTTAGTATGTTGAAAAAAGGGATAAAAAGTCATAATATAGAATGTTGTAAAAAAGGCATAGTATAGTATGTTGAAAAATTGATTTAAAAAAGTTATAATATAGTATGTCAAAAATAGTCATAGCATAATATGTCAACAAAAATCAAGTGCTGCTTCTCCTCATAGTTGGCAGATTCAACTACCAACCCTCTGTAGGCTGGCTCAGGTGTCTCTTGGACCAGCTCTTAGTTATTCTGCTATAGTTTTAGACTGCCGGGGGACTTTCATTGACACACTGAGCTCCTCTCTCCTCTATCCTGTCTCTTTCCATCTGTGTGCATTCATGTCCCAGTAATGCCTGTTACCAACTTAGCTCTAGGGAGCTTGTTCCATGGAGTCCTTATGTTTTCTTGTCTCACAGTTTTCCTTGGATTGGGGTGGCACCTGGATCGTGGTTGCAGCTGCTGCCGTAGTCCTGCTCAACGCCCTGCTACAACCTGGATTAGGGTGGCACCTACGCCCTGCTATGCCCTGCAATGCCCTGCACTACGCCCTGCTATGTCCCCAGCACTGCTACTACTATTGGTTATAGTCAAAGTTATACTATCTTTATTGGTACTATAAATGCCACTGTTCATCATACCAACTGCGATAATAATAATAATAATTATTATTATTATTATCATATTTCTCCATATCTGTATATCTTTGTCTGTGTCTCTGTATTTCTGTACGTATATAGAACATGCAAACTCCACACAAAAAGGCTGAGCTCAGACGGGATCAAACCAAGGGTCAGAGTTACTCTTTGTTGGAGCAGTGCTAGCCACTGGCCACGTGCCACCAAATAGAGTACACTGTCATAGCATCGTAGTAAGTCAGAAGAAATGTAGTAAGTCAGAAAAAGTGATAAAAAAGTTTTGTAAAATAGAGAAAACGATTGTTTATGTGATAATTGGAAATGTACAAATAAAGTGTTTTAAAAAAATATGTCATAAATAGTCATAGTATAGTAAGTTGAAAAAAGTGATGAAAAAGTCAGTTTAGTAAAAAAGCTTGTTGAAAACAGTCATAGCATGGCATAGTTTGAAAAAAAGCCATTAAAAAGTCATAGTATAGTATGTCAAAAAAAGTGATCAAAAAGACATACTATAGTATTTCAAAAATAGTCAGGGTATAGTATGTCGAAAAAAGGGATCAAAAAGACATAGTATAGCATGTCAAAAAAGTCAAGGTATAGTATGTCAAAAAAGTCATAGTATGTCAAAAAAAGGGATCAAAAAGACATAGCATAGCATGTCAAAAAAAGTCAAGGTATAGTATGTATAGTAAGCTAACATGTTGGTAAGAAAATTCCACATGTGCACGGATGACGTCAAAATGAGTCTGTTTAAAGCTTATTGTACTCCTCTGTATACTGCTCCCTTATGGAATAAGTTCAAAAAGGCAAGCATTCAGAAGCTCAAGGTTGCTTATAATGACTGTATGAGGATACTGCTCAAAAAACCCAGGTGCTCTAGTGCAAGTGACCTGTTCTGTAATGCAGGGGTTAGCACCTTCCAGGCATTGTTGAGGAGTCTCATCTACAAATTCATTTGTCGCCTGAACAACTCCCAAAATAGCATTGTTATGCTATTAGTAAATCCTAGGTTTAGTGCCATACGATACCAATCATCACTATGGAAACACTGGTATAAGTGTCTTTTATAGAAATGTAGTATTGTTGTTTCTTCTGGCTTTTATTATTATATTATATTATATTATGTTTTTATTTGTTTTTAAGGTATGTTGTATGTCTGTGTCTTTTGAATGGACCTTGAGTCTGGAATAAAACCGTTGATGATATGTCAAAAAAGTCATAGTATAGTATGTCGAAAAAACCCGATAAAAAAGTCATTGCATAGTCTGTCGAAAAAAGTGTTAATAAAGTCATAGTATAGTATGTTGACAAAAAACATAAAAAGTCATAGTATAGTATGTCGAAAAAAAATCATAAAAAGTCATAGTATAGTCTGTCAAAAAAAAGTGTTAAAAAAGTCATAGTATAGTATGTTGAAAAAAGTCATAAATAAGTCTTAGTATAGTATGTCGAAAAAAATTATAAAAAAGTCATAGTATAGTATGTCAAAAAAAAAATGAAAAAGTCATAGTATAGTATGTCGGAAAAAAACCCATAAAAAGTCATAGTATAGTATGTTGAAAAAAGTCATAAATAAGTCTTAGTATAGTATGTCGAAAAAAATCATAAAAAAGTCAAGTTTTTTTTTTTCGTACTGATTTTATTAGTCGAAAATTTAGATGTCGAAAAAATCCGAAAAAGTCATAGTATACAGTAGTCTGTCAAAAAAAGTGAAAAAAGTCATAGTATAGTATGTTGAAAAAAGTCATAAATAAGTCATAGTATAGTATGTCGAAATAATTCATGGAAAAGTCACAGTATGGTATTTCAAAAACAATTATAGTAATGTATGTAGAAAAAATGTGATAAAAATGTCATTGCATAGTCTGTCGAAAAAAAGTGTTAAAAAAGTCTTAGTATAGTATGTTGACAAAAAACATAAAAAATCATAGTATAGTATGTCGAAAAAAATCATAAAAAGTCATAGTATAGTCTGTCGAAAAAAAGTGTTAAAAAAGTCATAGTATAGTATGTTGAAAAAAGTCATAAATAAGTCTTAGTATAGTATGTCAAAAAAAATCATAAATAAGTCATAGTATAGTATGTCAAAAAAAAATGTAAAAGTCATAGTATAGTATGTCGGAAAAAAACCCATAAAAAGTCATAGTAAAGTATGTTGAAAAAAGTCATAAATAAGTCTTAGTATAGTATGTCAAAAAAAATCATAAAAAAGTCATAGTATAGTATGTTGGAAAAAACCCATAAAAAGTCATAGTATAGTCTGTCGGAAAAAAATGTTAAAAAAGTCATAGTATGTTGAAAAAAGTCATAAATAAGTCTTAGTATAGTATGTCGAAAAAAAATGTCATAGTATAGTATGTCAAAAAAACAAAACATAAAAGGCCATAGTATAGTATGTCGAAAAAATCATAAAAAGTCATAGTATAGTCTGTCGAAAAAAAAGTGAAAAAAGTCATAGTATAGTATGTTGAAAAAAGTCATAAATAAGTCTTAGTATAGTATGTCGAAAAAAATCAAAAAAAATGTGATAGTATAGTATGTCAAAAAAAACATAAAAGGCCATAGTATAGTATGTTGAAAAAATCATAAAAAGTCATAGTATAGTCTGTCGAAAAAAAGTGTTAAAAAAGTCATAGTATAGTATGTTGAAAAAAGTCATAAATAAGTCTTAGTATAGTATGTCGAAAAAAATCATAAAAAAGTCATAGTATAGTATGTCAAAAAAAAATGAAAAAGTCATAGTACAGTATGTCGGAAAAAAACCCGTAAAAAGTCATAGTATAGTCTGTCGAAAAAAAATGTTAAAAAAGTCATAGTATAGTATGTTGAAAAAAATCAAAAAAAATGTCATAGTATAGTATGTCAAAAAAAAAAAAATAAAAGGCCATAGTATAGTATGTCGAAAAAATCATAAAAAGTCATAGTATAGTCTGTTGAAAAAAAGTGAAAAAAGTCATAGTATAGTATGTTGAAAAAAGTCATAAATAAGTCTTAGTATAGTATGTCGAAAAAAATCATAAAAAAGTCATAGTATAGTATGTCAAAAAAAAATGAAAAAGTCATAGTATAGTATGTCGGAAAAAAACCCGTAAAAAGTCATAGTATAGTCTGTCGAAATTTTTTTTTTTAAAAGTCATAGTATAGTATGTTGAAAAAAAAAAGTCAAAAAAAAAAATGATAAAAAGTCATAGTATAGTATGTCAAAAAAAACATAAAAGGCCATAGTATAGTATGTCGAAAAAAATCATAAAAAGTCATAGTATAGTCTGTTGAAAAAAAGTGAAAAAAGTCATAGTATAGTATGTTGAAAAAAGTCATAAATAAGTCATAGTATAGTATGTCGAAATAATTCATGGAAAAGTCACAGTATGGTATTTCAAAAACAATTATAGTAATGTATGTAGAAAAAAAA
Source organism: Perca flavescens (assembly GCF_004354835.1). Classification (NCBI taxonomy): domain Eukaryota; kingdom Metazoa; phylum Chordata; class Actinopteri; order Perciformes; family Percidae; genus Perca; species Perca flavescens. The sequence goes on along the minus strand of NC_041341.1, from coordinate 28,536,701 downwards.
AATGATAAAAAAAAAATGTCTTATGTCAGAAAAAGTCATAAATAAGTCATAGTAATGTAAGTTGAAAAAAAGTAATTAAAAAATTCATCAAAGTATAGAATGTCATCTTCATCTTTCCTGAATATGAACTTCTGCCATCAGGGAGAAGATTCCGTCAAAAAAAAATAAAAAAAAGTGTGAGGTGTAAAACAAACAGACTAAAGTTATTGTTTATTCCAACTTCCATCAAGCTGCTGAAAAAAAGTCCTTAATAGTAAATCTTAGCCCAGCAGAGCAGGGTGCAATTAATACACCAGCATGTTTTGCACTTAGCACTTTAATTATTACAGTTCATTCTTAGTATGTTGTGTTGTCTGGGCTATCATGTGTGTCCTTCTTTTGTGTCTAAGGATGCATTGCTGATCTCATTTTTCATGTTGATTTTATTTTATTGTGTTGTATTTGTATTTTATTGTATGTTGATTTAAAAAAAAAAAAAAAATGTTAAATGTTGTTTATGTTGTGAAACAACAGACTGTAGCACTATGTCCAAGACAAATTTTCCCTTGGGGACAATAAAGTGTATTCTATTCTATTCTATTCTATTCTAATGTTGAAAAAAAGTGATAAAAAAGTCAAAGTATATTATGTAGAAAACAATCATAAAAGGCCATAGTATAGTATGTCGAAAAAATCATAAAAAGTCATAGTATAGTTTGTCGAAAAAAAGTGTTAAAAAAGTCATAGTATAGTATGTTGAAAAAAGTCATAAATAAGTCTTAGTATAGTATGTCGAAAAAAATCATAAAAAAGTCATAGTATAGTATGTCGGAAAAAAACCCATAAAAAGTCATAGTATAGTCTGTCGAAAAAAAATGTTAAAAAAGTCATAGTATAGTATGTTGAAAAAAGTCATAAATAAGTCTTAGTATAGTATGTCAAAAAAAATAAAAACAAATGTCATAGTATAGCATGTCAAAAAAAAACATAAAAGGCCATAGTATAGTATGTTGAAAAAATCATAAAAAGTCATAGTATAGTCTGTCAAAAAAAAGTGTTAAAAAAGTCATAGTATAGTATGTTGAAAAAAGTCATAAATAAGTCTTAGTATAGTATGTCGAAAAAAATCATAAAAAAGTCATAGTATAGTATGTCAAAAAAAAATGAAAAAGTCATAGTATAATATGTCGGAAAAAAACCCATAAAAAGTCATAGTATAGTCTGTCGAAAAAAAATGTTAAAAAAGTCATAGTATAGTATGTTGAAAAAAATCAAAAAAAATGTCATAGTATAGTATGTCAAAAAAAAACATAAAAGGCCATAGTATAGTATGTCAAAAAAATCATAAAAGTCATAGTATAGTCTGTTGAAAAAAAAATAGTGAAAAAAAAATCATAGTATAGTATGTTGAAAAAAAAAAAAGTCATAAATAAGTCATAGTATAGTATGTCGAAATAATTCATGGAAAAGTCACAGTATGGTATTTCAGAAACAATTATAGTAATGTATGTAGAAAAAAGGTGATAAAAATGTCTTATGTCAGAAAAAGTCATAAATACAGTAAGTCATAGTAATGTAAGTTGAAAAAAAGTAATTAAAATGTCAAAGTATAGAATGTCATCTTCATCTTTCCTGAATATGAACTTCTGCCATCAGGGAGAAGATTCCGTGTGCTGAGGTGTAAAACAAACAGACTAAAGTTATTGTTTATTCCAACTTCCATCAAGCTGCTGAACGCCAATAGTAAATCTTAGCCCAGCAGAGCAGGGGTGCAATTAATACACCAGCATGTTTTGCACTTAGCACTTTAATTATTACAGTTCATTCTTAGTATGTTGTGTTGCCTGGGCTATCATGTGTGTCCTTCTTTTGTGTCTTAGGATGCATTGCTGATCTCATTTTTCATGTTGATTTTATTTTATTGTGTTGTATTTGTATTTTATTGTATGTTGATTTAAAAAAAAAAAAAGTATGTTAAATGTTGTTTATGTTGTGAAGCAACAGACTGTAGCACTATGTCCAAGACAAATTTTCCCTTAGGGACAATAAAGTGTATTCTATTCTATTCTATTCTATTCTATTCTAATGTTGAAAAAAAGTGATAAAAAAGTCAAAGTATATTATGTAGAAAACAATCATAAAAAGTCATAGTATAGTGTGTCAAAAAAAGGTGAAAAAAAAGTCATATTATACTATGTCGAAAAAGTGATAAAAATATCAGAGTATAGCATAGTTATTAAAATGTCATGATGGACAAAAAAAACATTAAAAGCCATATAGTATAGTTTGTAATAAAAAGTTATTAAAATGTCATAGTATAGTATGTCGACAAAAAATCATAAAAAGTCATAGTATAGTATGTTGGATAAAAATTCATAAAAAGTCATAGTATAGTATGTCGGATAAAAAATCATAAAAAGTCATAGTATAGTATTTCGAAAATAGTCATAGTAATGTACAGTACAGGCCAGAAGTTTGGACACACCTTCTCATTCAATGTGTTTCTTTATTTTCATGACTATTTACATTGTAGATTCTCACTGAAGGCATCAAAACTATGAATGAACACATATGGAATTATGTACTCATGAAAACATGTCTTATATTTTAGATTCTTCAAAGTAGCCACCCTTTGCTTTTTTGATAACTCTGCAAACCCTTGGTGTTCTCTCAATGAGCTTCATGAGGTAGTCACCTGAAATGGTTTTCACTTCACAGGTGTGCTTTGTCAGGGATAATTAGAGGAATTTTTTCCCTTATTAATAAAAAAAGTGATAAAAAGTCAGTATAGTATATCGAAAAAAGTGATAACAAAGTCAGAACAAATGTCAGAAAAAAAATAGTAATAGTATAGTATGTCAAAAAAAACATTAAAATGTCTTAGTAACAGTGTGGAAGTGAAGATGCCAACCATTGGCATATACTCTAGGATTGTCCAGTAATAAAACAATGTTGGATAGAGTCTGTCAAAAAAAAGTGAAAAAAGTCATAGTATAGTATGTTGAAAAAAGTCATAAATAAGTCCTAGTATAGTATGTCAAAATAATTCATGGAAAAGTCACAGTATGGTATTTCAAAAACAATTATAGTAATGTATGTAGAAAAAAGGTGATAAAAATGTCTTATGTCAGAAAAAGTCATAAATAAGTCATAGTAATGTAAGTTGAAAAAAAAGTAATTAAAATGTCAAAGTATAGAATGTCATCTTCATCTTTCCTGAATATGAACTTCTGCCATCAGGGAGAAGATTCCGTGTGCTGAGGTGTAAAACAAACAGACTAAAGTTATTGTTTATTCCAACTTCCATCAAGCTGCTGAACGCCAATAGTAAATCTTAGCCCAGCAGAGCAGGGGTGCAATTAATACACCAGCATGTTTTGCACTTAGCACTTTAATTATTACAGTTCATTCTTAGTATGTTGTGTTGTCTGGGCTATCAGGTGTGTCCTTCTTTTGTGTCTTAGGATGCATTGCTGATCTCATTTTTCATGTTGATTTTATTTTATTGTGTTGTATTTGTATTTTATTGTATGTTGATTTAAAAAAAAAAAAAGTATGTTAAATGTTGTTTATGTTGTGTAGCAACAGACTGTAGCACTATGTCCAAGACAAATTTTCCCTTAGGGACAATAAAGTGTATTCTATTCTATTCTATTCTATTCTATTCTAATGTTGAAAAAAAGTGATAAAAAAGTCAAAGTATATTATGTAGAAAACTTGCTTTTTTTGATAACTCTGCAAACCTTTGGTGTTCTCTCAATGAGCTTCATGAGGTAGTCACCTGAAATGGTTTTCACTTCACAGGTGTGCTTTGTCAGGGATAATTAGTGGAATTTTTTCCCTTATTAATAAAAAAAAGTGATAAAAAGTCAGTATAGTATATCGAAAAAAGTGATAACAAAGTCAGAACAAATGTCAGAAAAAAAATAGTAATAGTATAGTATGTCAAAAAAAAAATTAAAATGTCTTAGTAGCAGTGTGGAAGTGAAGATGCCAACCATTGGCATGTACTCTAGGATTGTCCAGTAATAAAACAATGTTGGATAGAGATACACAAAGATATCAAAAATATTTTCAACATGAAAATACCTTCAAGTTTACCAATTTTATTTTGGGTAACACAACTTTTTACCGGATTATGCAAAGTATCTGTTCAGAATTTTAACTATTGCCTGTAAGAAAACTGTTACCAGACACTGGCTCCTCCCTGATCCCCCTACTCTGGAAAGATGGATTGAATGTGTTAATGAAATCTACCAGATGGAAAGACTAACATTCTCACTCTGTTTGCAGATGAATACATTTGTAGTCTTATGGTCAAAATGGGTATCCTATGTTAATCAAACACTACATGCAGGAATGTTGTCTTGAATGCTCTTAAGATAGTGGTAATCAAGGGTTACTTCTACTGTACTCCTTTTTTTTTTTTTTTTTTTTTGGTACCATTTTACTAACAAAATAATTGTGTTTGTTCTCATTTGCTCCTATATGTATTAGAGATTTGTCATATAGTAATGCACCCTTTGTTTTGTGTTCTAATGTGTTCTTATTACATTTACAAAAATGGGAATTTTGGGATTGGAGAACTTTGGTCTTGACCACAGACTGGAACTGTGACCATGTGGTAAATGTAAATCTAACTATTGTATTGCTCCCAATGTTTCAAAAATAAAGAATAATAATAAAAAAAAATGTCTTAGTAAAGTATTTTGAAAATAGTCATAGTATAGTATGTCGAAAATAGTCATAGTGTATTATGTCTCAAAACAAGTGATACAAAAGTCATATTATAATACTATAATATGACTTTTTATCACTTTTTTTGAGAAAAAAAATGTCATGTCGGAAAAAATACCATAAAATAGTCATAGTCATAGTATATAGTAGTATATATGTATATATGTCATAAAAAGTTATTAAAATGTCATAGTATAGTATGTCGGATAAAAATCAAAATAGTAATAGTATAGTATGCCTAAAAAAAAGCCATTAAAAAGTCATATTATAGTATGTCGAAAAAAGTCATAGTATAGTATAGTGTGTTGAAAAATCATAAATAAGTCATGGCATAGTATCTCGAAACCATTCATGAAAAAGTCATAGTATAGTACATCAAAAATAATTTTTGTAATGTACAGTATATAAAAAAGTGATAAAAAGTAATAGTATTATAGTATGTTGAAAAAAAGTCATAAAAAAGTCATAGTATAATATTTCCAAAATAGTCACAGTAATGTATGTCCAAAAAAAGTGATAAAAAAGTCATAGTATAGTATGCCTTTTTATGATACATACTATACTATGACTTTTTATCACTTTTTTTGGACATACATTACTGTGACTATTTTCGAAATATTATACTATGACTATTTTCGACTTTTTGGACATACTATACTGTGACTTTTTTTTATCACTTTTTTCGACATTCTAAACTATGACTTTTTAATGGCTTTTTTGGACATTGTACACATTGACTATTTTATGTTTTTTATCCAACATACTATATACTATGACATTTTAATAACTTTTTATGACATACTATCCTAATACTTTTTTCATGACTTTTTCAGACATACTATACTATGACTTTTTTATTACTTTTTTCGACATTCTACACTATGACATTTTAATAACTTTTTATGACATACTATACTATGACTTTTTTGTTTTTTATCCAACATACTATACTATCACTTTTTTCACTTTATTTCGACATACTATACTATGACTTTTTATGATTTATTTCGACATACTATACTACGACTTTTTTATCCGACATACTAGACTTTTTTCACTTGTTTTTTGTCAAAAAAAGCCATTAGAAAGTCATAGTATTATAGTATGTTGAAAGAAGTGGTAAAAAAAGTCATAGTATAATATGTTGAAAAAGTCATAGTAAAATCATAAAAAAGTCATAGTATAGTATGTTGAAAAAAGTGATGAAAAAGTCATAGGATACTATGTCGGAAAAAGTCATGAAACAGTCATAGTATGGTGCATCAAAAATAGTTATGGAGCTCAGCGCAAATTCTTTCAGGAAGACTTCTTCAACATAATCAATTATCTTTCGGCTTTCTACCCCTTTTAAAAATTATTCTATTTTTTATAGAATGATGGAGTCTAATTTCCAAAGACTGTACATTTCAAATCATGCATATGTACAATAAATCATTGCATATCTGCAACAAAGTCTCTCCTGATTGAAATAGTAACGCATGTAGAAAAAAAGTGATAGTCATAGAATAGTATGTCAAAAAAAGTGTTGAAAAAGTCATAGTATAATACGTCGAACAAAATTATAAAAAAGTCCTAGTATAGTATGTCCGACAAAATCATAAAAAGTCATAGTAGAGTAAATCGACAAAAACTGAAAAAAAGTCATAGTATAGTATATCATAAAAAGTTATTAAAATGTCATAGTATAGTATGTCGGATAAAAAACATAAAATAGTAATAGTATAGTATGTCTAAAAAAAATAAAAGCCATTAAAAAGTCATATTATAGTATGTCGAAAATAGTCATAGTATTTTTTGCCATAGTATACTATGACTTTATCACTTTTTTTCAACATACAATACTATGACTATTTTCGACATATTATAATATGACTATTCTACACTGACATTTTAATAACTTTTTATGATATACTATACTATGACTTTTTAATGTTTTTTATGCAACATACTATCACTTTATTTCAACATAATATACTACAACTTTTTTTCGACATTCTATACTATGACTTTTTTATCACTCTTTGCTGACATACTATACTATGACTATTTTCGACATATTATAATATGACTTTTTCGACATTCTACACTGACATTTTAATAACTTTTTATGACATACTATACTGTGACTTTTTAATGTTTTTTATCCAACATACTATCACTTTATTTCGACATACTATACTACAACTTTTTTTCAACATTCTATACTATGACTTTTTAATGTTTTTTATCCAACATACTATCACTTTATTTCGACATACTATACTACAACTTTTTTTCGACATTCTATACTATGACTTTTTTATCACTCTTTGCTGACATACTATACTATGACTATTTTCGACATATTATAATATGACTTTTTCGACATTCTACACTGACATTTTGATAAATTTTAATGACATACTATACTATGACTTTTTAATGTTTTTTATCCAACATACTATCACTTTATTTCGACATACTATACTACAACTTTTTTTCAACATTCTATACTATGACTTTTTTTATCACTCTTTGCTGACATACTATACTATGACTATTTTCGACATATTATAATATGACTTTTTCGACATTCTACACTGACATTTTAATACATTTTAATGACATATTATAATATGACTTTTTCGACATATTATAATATGACTTTTTCAACATTCTATACTATGACTTTTTAATGGCTTTTTTGGACGTTCTACACTATGACTATTTTATGTTTTTTATCCAACATACTATATTATGACATTTTAATAACTTCTTATGACATACTATCTGTCATGGAGTAGAGAAGGTTAGGCCCCAAATGCAGTTAAAACTGATTTATTCCAACCAGGAATACACTTCAGGCAGCACACAACATGAACCACAAGAACAGAAAACCACACGAACAGAAAACCACACTAACAGAAAGTAGAATCCGACAACAGACAAGGGAAACCGAAAGACTAAGATGGGGTAATGAACACTAACGAGGGACAGGCGATACCAACAGGTGGAACAAATCAGGGCGGGGCAGCACAATCAAACAGGAAGGAAGGAAACACAAGACAGCACAAGGGAGAACAGAGAACCTTCAAAATAAAACAGGAAATGGAAAACCAACAGAAAACAGGAAACCAATTAAACACAGAAACTTGACAGGGACAAGACGTGACACTATACTAATACTTTTTTCATGACTTTTTCAGACATACTATACTATGACATTTTAATAACTTTTTATGACATACTATCCTAATACTTTTTTCATGACTTTTTCAGACATACTATATTATGACTTTTTATCACTTTTTTCGAAATTCTACACTATGACATTTTAATAACTTTTTATGACATACTATACAATGACCTTTTTGTTTTTTATCCAACATACTTTACTATCACTTTCTTCACTTTATTTCGACATACTATAAATTTTTATGATTTTTTTCGACATACTATACTACAACTTTTTTATCACTTTTTTTTGACATTCTATACTATCACTTTTTAATGGCTTTTCTGACATACTATGCTATGACTATTTTCGACATATTATAATATGACTTTTTTGACATACTACACTATGACTATTTTCAACATATAATATGACTTTTTCGACATACTATACTATGACTTTTTAATGGCTTTATCTGACATACTATACTATGACATTTTAATAACATTTTAATAACATACTATCCTATGTCTTTTTTCATGACTTTTTCAGACATACTATACTATGACTTTTTTATCACTTTTTTTTGACATTCTATACTATGACTTTTTAATGGGTTTTTTCGACATACTATACTATGACTATTTCATGTTTTTTATCTGACAATACTATGACATTTTAATAACTTCTTATGACATACTATATTATGACTTTTTATGATTTTTTTGACATACTATACTATGACTTTTTTATCACTTTTTTCAACATTCTATACTATGGCTATTTAATGGCGTTTTTCGGCATACTATACTATACTATGACGTTTTTCACATTTTTCAACATACTATACTATGACATTTTAATAACTTTTTATGACGTATTATACTATGACCTTTTTTTTGCCATACTATACTATGACTTTTTCTTAACTTTTTTCATAAAAAGTCATAGTAAAATCATAAAAAAGTTATAGTATAGTATGTCAAAAATAGTCATAGTATAGAATGTTGCCAAAAGCCATTCAAAAGTCATACTATAGCATGTCAAAAAAGTCATAGTATAGTTTGTCGAAAAAAGTCATGAAAAAGTCATATCATATGTTGAAAATAGTCAAAGTATAGTATTTTGAAAAAAGTGATAAAAAAGTCAGAGTATAGTATGTCGAAAAAAGTCATAGTATGGTATATCGAAAATAGAATGCTTCTGAATCAGCATTCACACAAGAATGTCTATAATTTTTGTTCCGTGAACACAGACAGATACCTCAAAGCCTGCATACAACAAGCATTAAACAAAACTAAAAATTACACACCACAGAGACTAAGAGTGCAGCTGAATAGTAATGATAGTAGGAAACCCAGGAAACAGTTATCAGTTGTTAGCATGTAATCAACACTTCCCTAATCATGTTTCAAAGTAAAAGTCTTCCAGCAAAGAGAAGGATTTGTACCTTTTATCATGAAGCAGCTGAGGAAGTACTGGGTGTCACAGAGAGGCGCACAGGATAGAACACACTGGCTATTAACACATAAGAAAGAAAAGAGTCATGACATACGGTACTATACTGGGACTATTTTTGATATTTTCGATATACTATACTATGACTTTCCTACCACCACGTCTGAACTTCACCGTCTTTCTGTATTAAACAATTTGTTTATTCACACTTTCCCTATCATTTGCTTATAGCACAGCGTGAGGGTCCTGTGTACATTGCTTGTGTTTGCATTTTTTACATGCTGGTGGTGAAAGTGTGCATGCAGAAGTGTCTGCAAGTGTTTGTCAGCTTCAGGTGGTGTGTCTGTTGGATGCATCCCGTCTAATTGTAGTCAGGTGCAACATAATGAGCCAACAACTCTCCAGGTACACTGCTGCAGTGTTTTGGATCAGCCTTCTTTTTGTAATTATGTTCTATGTGTGTGTGTGTGTTTTCTTTTTATAAACTATCAACACTAAAACTAAGGTAAGATTTAGCAGAACACTTTCAAGCTGAATACATTGAAACAGAACTTAGTGACAGTGACTGTGTTATTGTGCAAACAGGTGGTTGCGTTTTTTTTATACACATCAGCAGACACAGAGCAACATTAGCATTCATTTCGAGTCATATTTCTGGCCACCTGATGACAGAAAGTAAACTCTGTTTTAGTTTATCTTTTGATAACTCCTAAGGGAAAGATCTGGTTCTTTATTCTCTAAATTCTCCACAATGTTCAATGCTATAGTCCCTAAATATGTCTGTCTGTTGTTTGGTGTAGTAGGCAGGACATAAGGTATGGGGCCAGATAGTTGAGAGACACTGTTTAAGTCAGAATAAGCTTTTATTCACAGCTGCACACTGGGGTTCCTCAGGTCTGAACAGTTGTTGCTCAAAATCACAAGCTGTCACTCACTACTACATGCTGAGAGGAGAGTAGAGGACACACACACACACACACACACACACTCACACAGTCTTCCTGTCTCTACGGCCAGTAGAGTCTCTCTCTCTCTCTCTCTCTCTCTCTCTCTCTCTCTCTCTCTCTCTCTCTCTCTCCTCTAGCAGATTGATTGATGATTTAGGCTGTCTTGTGTTGAGTACAAGCTGTATAGGGACCAATGTTATAGTCAGGTAGGCCCGAGCTGTGTAGAGTTGTGGTTGCATGTGTTTCACTTGGTGATTTACATTGTGTTCATGCATTTTCTTTCCGTTCCTGCGTATTGCTTACCACCGACCACCAGAAGTGGCAAAAAACTAATCATATCTTTTACTAGTCCACATTGTAAAACATACTCCATTAAAAGTAAATGTTTTGCATTCAAAGCTAGTTTTATCAGCAAATTATAATTTAGTGTCAATAGTGAAAATACTCTTTAGCACAGAACTTCAATCATCCTGACCTCTGTGATTAGGTTTAAGCAAAAAAAGCACTTAGTTAATGTAATGGAAAGATCATGGTTTTGGTGAAATGTTAATAAAATACATGTGTCATGCCATGGGTATTAAACCTAGATGAAGAGTGCCTAAATATATCCATAACAATGTTAATCATGCTTTAGGTGCTGTATGAGCAGATATTAGAAGGAAAACCAATCCAATATTTTTCAGTGAGCATTTTGCAATTACATTCAATATCAGCTTTTTGAGACTTGTCAGATAACCCATTTCATAATCTTTTCTCAGTATATTAACATAAGACAGGCGGGATGACATTTCTTAGAAAATGTTTTTGCTTTTGAAAATGAGTAGCATTTCATTAGGACATAGGGTTGTAGTATACAAAGGTACAAAGTGACACGTACGGAGATCTACCACAAAAACATCAGCACCGGCTTCTCTTTATCACTTGTTAAAATGAACACGTTGATACACATGCAGAGACTCATAAAGGGAGTCATCTGTCACTTTCCATCAGGTGATGAATAATATACCGGGCTGTCACCAATCCAATAAGCACACACTGCCCCGAGTTGCTGGTAAATGCACAACATGGTGAAACACAAAAACCCACTCCAAGGCACAGAAACCAGACACACACACACACACACACACACACACACACACTGAGCTGTGATTGATGTGTTTGAGCTCTGTTCACATGTGAAGCCATGGGCGCATTATTAGAAAATTAATGATAGAGGACTTTCATCCCTTAGAGAGGTAAAGAGTGCAACACACGCACACACACAGAAAAAGAGAGGCATTGTTAGAAACCACATGATGACACACTTGGCTTGCATCATTATTTTTATTTTTTTCTTTGGTTGCATTATATGTTTTTAAAACTAAATATCACAGGTTACCAGAAACCTGTTTTCACACTAAAAAACTGATAACCTATTCCAGAAAATCAGCCTTATATGCAGATTGACAACGATGCATGAGTTAATCAGGAACAAGTTTTAAAGAGCTTCCTATTACAAGTCCTTATACAAACAGTAGTTTCATCAAGCATTCCTATACCACACATAGCTTACATAAATGACTTAACACAAATATGTGTTCTTGCATACTAGGGTTGTGCAATAAATCTTCAAATCTACCTGCAAGTATATACTGTATGTAATACGGATGCATCATATCTGGTTACTGTAATATGTGAATGTGTGGATATTAGATAGGGTTATGTATGTGCTATTTTCATTGTTCATTGAGAATTCAAATTAAATCTAATCTAATCTAATGGCACTAAAATACCCTCAACCTATAAAAGCTTATGTATTCATTCAGTAATGTTACAGTAAGAGCACTAAAACTGGAGTTACTGTAGTTTTTTTCTAGTTTGTGCATGGATTAAAGTCCAACCTCATGATGTTGGAGAAATTTAAATTGTGTTTTATATATTGTGTAATACATAGGGTAGAGTTTCAAATTCAGTTACATTGTAGATGTGGTTATTCAATCTCTTAGAATCTTAGAATCTCTAAGAATAATGTGTGAAGACAAACGTTTGTGTCAGTGTGCTGTCTGTGAGTCAGTATCTGAACCTGGCAAAAGATCACCTGTAAGGTGACTTATATTAATATTATCAATCTTTTTTTTATCTTATCAACGTAATGGTTCTTAATGGTACTAGGGATCTTATTTGGATCAAGTTGGTTGTGAAACATATTATGCAAAGTAAGAAGGCTTACATCTCTTACAGTATCAACATTTGATACCCTTTGCTGCTCTTCTCATTTTTCAGTGAGCCACTACTCGTGAACATTTATTCTTCCCCAGCAAAAGGTGTAGACAGTTCTGAAGTGTATAAACTGATGTCACGTTGAATTTTATATTCAGATACTGTATAGAATATACAACTACAACCCTAGTCGTATATATAATACATGACAAAAGAAATGTTTGCATTTATGGACCCCATACATTGTCTTGATCCAAGGTGGACAGGTTGTCACACAAAAGCAGTGAGATTGTGTTTCTGTTAAACTCACTGGAACTAAGAACCTGAGGTGAATGTTAGAGGCAGCGGATTGCATTCAAAGTCAACATGTTCAAAATGTTTCAACTTGTGCAAAACTTGTACTTTTCAGAGGGTTCTGCATGCTTGCCCTTAATACACTGTTGATGCAGTTAGTCTAAAGTAGTATAAAAGTATAAAAAAAACTCTAACATTACAGTATGACTTCACGTAACACTGAACAGCACAAAAAAGTGAGAGGTTGCTCAGTGGGTAGATTGGGTTTGATCCAACACATATTGACAGGTATGTGTGTATGAGCATGAGCCTTTGCAGTGAGGAAACGTTGGGTGTGTGGGTGAGGACAGGGAGTACAAAACATAGGTGCCAGCAACACCCGCTGCAACACACACACGCACACACAGGCACACGCACACACACACACACACACACACACACACACACACACTTGTGCCACCTACCCAAATGAAAGTGTTGGCTCTGTGGCAGACCTCCCTTAGAGGCCCTGTTGAGGGTTATTGTTGCTATTTATATGATAAGGAGACATGCCAGTGTGTACTGTACAGTATGTACACACACAGACGCACGCACGCACGCGCGCACACACACACACACACACACACACACACACACACACACACACACACACACACACACACACACACACACACACACACACACAAGAGAATGTGTGTATGAGTTCCGTGCCTACTTCAACGTTTTCAATAAGACCTGCTACATTCACACTGTGGCTGGATCTGTATAAGTCAACACACACACACACACACACACACACACACACACACACACACACACACACACACACACACACACACACAATGCACTGAGGGGGGAGAAACCGCAACCTTGGATAGTTTGAGTCTTAATGTCAACAGCCACCTCTAAAAGCAAAGTGTTTGTGGCTGAACAGCCGTTTTAGATAAGCCAAAGGCTACCGAACGGAAAGACTGATACCATCATAACAGAAGTCTGTAATGGTGACTGATGAAACTGTTTTACGAATAAAAAAGAGAGATTAATGAAAAAAGAAAGAAGCAGGAAGATGCCGATGATAAAATGTTTTTAATAAGAGAAGCACGCAGTGAAGGAATGAGAATAGGAAGATTAGATTTGTTTAGATTATTTACAGTAAGAGAGAAGGATGGAGCAGAAGAAATATTGAATAAAGTGAGGGATTAATGGAGGAAAGAAAGTTAAGAAATGGGAGGGACAACCAGACATGATGAAGAGCTACAGTCTGGATGCAAAACATGCAAATAAAGAGTTAATTATACAAAACAAACTGGTTTTCCAGGTGAGCTTTATAGATTTAAAGTAACTTTTTAATTTGGCAAACATTTCAGGGAAAGTTGCCAACACCTGGCAAACAGCCAAACAAATGAAAACCCAGAAATGAGAAAGCAATAAACCTTATACTGTGATTAGATTTACAACAATCTTATTTGTACTGGTGTGGTGAGGAAAAAAAAAGCTTTTGTCTGATGAAATGTAATTTGATTTAGCAGCATGCAGCCAGTGAGTTCGGGACATAAGAAGAGCAGGGTACTGGAAGCTGCCAAGACCATGAACAGCTCTCTCCCCCAGACGCCCACCTAGGTGGGGGAAGATAAATAAAAAATAAAAAAAACACATGTAATGGATTTTATACACTCTGTAAAGGAGACGTTTTGCACTTAGCTTACATCATCTTTTCTACAAATTGAAAAATAAGATTCAGTAAGAGGCTGCCCAGCATGCAAATTTATAGCTCATTATTTAAAATATGCTTTTCAGTCCCATCCCTTCTTTGCTCATATGACTGCTGCTCTGTTCGCTCGAAAAGATATTCAAATAATTTAAAGTGTATCAATGTGAGGGAATTAGCATAGGAACAGAGGAAGCACATGTGGAACAGGTGCAAAGACGGAGTGAAAGAAGGCAGACAGGGAGACAATTAAGCAAATATTTGACCAAATTGTTATCTCCACAAATAATTTTTTCAGTAAATTATACAATAATTTGGAGGGCTGGAAGTATGAAGGAAAAGGTTGCAAACAAGCAAGTTAGGGAAGGAAGGAAGAAAGGAAGGAATTGTGCTGTGCAGTATGCATCAATTCGGTTCCAGTTACTAGTTTCTGTCTCAGCTGAAGGCAAAGTATTGTATCTGCATTGCCAACAAGGTAGAAATAATGCAGATAATCAAATCAACTGTTGTTCTGTAAAACTAACAGTGTGGCTTTGCTCACACACATGAATGTGAACACACAAACTCACACAGGAAAATTCATTCTTTCATTTCCAACCTAAGTGAGGCCAAATGTTGAAATATTTCATGCAAATGTTGAGATTTTACTAATTAGATTTTGTTTATTGGGGTTATTGTTGGTGTGGTGACACCCATTATGCAAATGTCATATCTGTGGTTGACATTATATTAGGACTAATGGTTCATAATAGAGTAGCTCAATGGTTCCAACAGCGAGAAGGCACTGTATCCACCGGCTTTCTGTTGGAGCTCCCTCTCTTCCATTGCATTCTTGACCCTATACAGGCAGGTATGGATTCATAATAGAGCACGTACAAACACACAACAACCCAAGTCTCTTTTACAGCTGTCGCAGCTTTGTGCAACACAGACTTTGTTCACCAAGCTGTCAATGCTGCTGCGAGAATAACTGCCTTCCAGAAAGTACCAGACTTACCACATTTATAAGGGGCTGCCTGTGGGTTTATGTGGACTCTGTGTGCATCTGGTTGTGTGCCTTATAAAAGACAGAGAGGCAGGAATGGAAAACGTATAAGTGGAGGGCAGGCTCAGAGAGGAAGAGTGGGTAATGTTTGCAGGGCATTCACCTTCCTAACTTCTACAGATCTTTAGCTTTGAGTGAACCTCAAAGCTAAAGATGAAATAAAAGATGGTGATTGTGACTTTATACTGTAATTGCATTGCTTGTCCTTAAAACGGTTTTTATTACTGTGTATCAACATGTCTAAATTCCTAATTAATGTTAAACTAATTTGTTTGGATTCATTAAACTAACAGATTATTACAATGACATTTCTATTCTATGTTTGGTTTTTACCAAAGCTGGGAAATTACCAAAATACTTTACATTTTATGTGTGTGTGTGCATGCGTGTGTGTGTGTGTATGTGTGTGTGTGTGTATATGTGTGTGTGTTTGTGTGTGTGTGTGCGTGTGTGTGTGTGTGTGTGTGTGTGTTATCAGTGATTTGTGCTGCTAAGCAGATAGTTAAAATCTGTGTTAGTAGGTTACACTCTCAGCAAAGACCAACCACAGGAGACCTGTCTGAAGTGTTTGCATCTACAGAAGAAGAAGGTTCACACTGGCATGCTCGCGTTTGTGTGAGCCTGCGTTGAACTGCATTCAGGTTCTAGAAAGATGAGATCTGGAGCACGTCATTATGTGAATGCAAATCATGGACCGCCCTCTAAATTCTGGGGTGTTGAAAACATTCCCTCATCCCAGAGGACATTGTAAAAAAATGCACAGAAAATGCTACTGGATTTATTGACTGAGCACAATTGAACCATATATAATAATTTAAGCAATGTATCCATAAATGAATGTCTATCTATCTATAGATCTATCTGTCTGTTAAAGCACTGGTTTTAACTTTGAGTCTGTTGATGTGCGGAGACTCATTCACCCTTAAACCGTATTCACTTAGGGCGCGATAGAAATGTTGATGCATCCGTTCCTGTATGTATGCATACACATCTGTGTGTACATTTGTGTGTTTTTATGTCAGAGGAAGTGTGAGAACCGGGTCGGTCTCCTGAGGAGAAGAATAACGGTGAGATAAAGACGCAATGAATAAATGAGGGCAGGAGTGATGAGAAACACAGAAGAAAGAGGTGAAGAAATGCTGATGCAGAGAAATCCCTGCTAAGGGCTCTCTAAGCTAATACTGTTTACAGATACAGCCAATTAGGAAGCATTGCATGTGGGACAGTAGTAGTCTGACGTTATTTGGACCTTAGAAATAAAAAGACCCATCTTTAGATTTGAATTCTTCTTACAGTGGTTTCAAGTTGCATTCCTGCCTACTTCCTAAATGTGTTGATTCCTAATGGAAACACACACACACACACACACACACACACACACACACACACACACACACACACACACACACACACACACACACGTGTCATGTCCAACCGTATGCTAGTTATCCCAAAATGTCAGCATTTTTGTTCCATCATTACTCTCACTTTCATAATTTTCAGATAAATGAGATGAGTGGGCAACACATTTCCTATTGTGATCTTGCAGCTAATCACCAGCAGTTTGTGTGTAGTTAAAGGGCAACTATGCAGTTTTTTTTTTAGCTTAATTTACCTTAACTGAACAGCTTTGGAGTCATTGGAACGGTTATATGACTTTTTTCGAGTTGAATGGTCGTCGTCTCGCTCCCCCCTAGCGCCTGTGAGCAGAAAAACCAGCCTTGCAAATTTTTATTAATACAAAAATCACATTTTAAAAATGTCATTTGCAATGCGATTAAGAATGATTATTCTGGGCCATAATCAGCAGCTCAATCACTTTTTCCCTCTTCACTTCACGGAACACTTTTGAACTTACTTTGAACTGTCAATGCTGTTTCTGATAAAGGACTGTGATTAGTGTCTCCTGTCAGTATGAAACAAAACACCTATTATCTGTGTGGGGATATTAAACCTGTTAAACCTATCTTCTCCTTTTATAACAGCATTTATTTACAACTTTACAACACACACAATCAATACAAACACCCAGAACCAAATCACTTGTTATTTAGCCTTTATTAAATAATAATAATAACATTAAAACAGATTTTTTTCTGTACAAAGTCTACAAACAACAGTTTGAGTTATCGGGCCAGTGCCTAAGGTGTGTGTATGCCTTAACGTGTTTGTGTGTGTGTCAGTGTGTATATGTGTGTATCCATCGAGACAAAAGAGGTAATACTATCTGAACTTCCAGAATGATAGTGTTGAAGTCGGAGCAGGAGAGAGAGAGAGAGAGAGAGAGAGAGAGAGAGAGAGAGAGAGAGAGAGAGAGAGAGAGAGAGAGAAAATAGTTGACATGTTTATGTGTTTCTGTATGATTTTGTGTTCATTTTTAGCCATTGGCACACAATGTACTCACTGTTCAATGTGTGTGTTTGTGTGAGAGAGAAAGAAAGAGTCAGATAGCAATGGGGAAAGAGAGAGAGAGAGAGAGAGAGAGAGAGAGAGAGAGAGAGAGAGAGAGAGAGCTCAAGGCACTTGGAAAACAGTCCAATGAAACGCAGTGGGATGGACAGAAATCCCTCTATCGCTCTGTCCATTGTTCCCTCCCTTCGTCTCTTTGTCCATGAGCATCTTTCAACGCCTTTTTTTTTATAACCCCCCTATTTTCTTCGTTTATTTCATCTCAGCAGGCCTCCTGACTACGGTAAATCCGTGCATGCCCTCTAACAGGAAGGGATGAGAGAGAAAGGCAAAAAGACAAGTGTGACATGACATGTTGGACTCATTTCCCTCTTTCCTTCCTCTCTTTTTTCTCTTTTGATTTGCCCCCCAGAGGTCAGCAACTTCACAGCTTTAGGAATCACAAAAAGGTCTTTCTGGGATTGACACTGAAAATGACAATGAGAAAGAAAAATACAAAGAAGACCAGGAGAGGACAGCGTCTGGTCCTCCAATTACATTTTTTAAGATTTCTGTCTGCGTCACTGACTCTCCTGCTGACATGTTTGTTTGTCTTATCTGCCATCAGTCTACGGATATGTTTCCATGTAGAGAATCACCTGCCTAAAAGCCCTACAATTGTTCAAATGAACATTTTCATATGAATATTTCAAAGACTTTGACTGACTATGCTGACAAGTTAATCAAATGTTCCCGACCACAGCTTGACAGTTTGCAAGTTAAAAAGTGACATCTTTAACAGCAGATAGTTTACTTCAAATGCAAGGTCTGCTGCCATGGGTTATTTTTCCATTTAAAATGTACCCACAATGCAACAGTCTCCCACGATTTACATTAATTTGCAGCTAGGAAAACATTGATAAAGCGCACACAGAAGTAATGGTGTGGAGGTCAGGATGGATGGCCAGCTGACAAAGTGCTCCAGTATCACGCCAGAAGTGATTTTGTTTCAACTTTTTAACTATGACCACAACCTTTACAAATGACTTTTAGTTGTCAAAGCATCACCATAACAATTCAAGTTATAAATTAGTTAGATAGTTTTCGTTGTCATAAGTGTAAATTCTCGGAAAACATGTCAAAGTTGGCGATATGTTTCACATAAGCATTTTGTCAATATGCTAATTCAAAAAAGAAACTTCTGAGGGGCATTAAAGTTACCCTGTGGAGTTTTCTCTTATAATATATATTCACACATTGTGTGTATCTTTAAGGTCTAACAAATGTCTTGAATGCATTTCCTTCCTCATAAAAGTAATTGCAAAGCCTTTATTCCCACTGGTAATTTAAAATCCTTGCAAGTTTGTGGTCTTCTTCTAGCCTAGAAATCTAGACGCACCCTAGCAGAGGCAAATGTAATTTGCAGCCAGTGGGGTCTAGTAACTCTCCGTTGACTTACGAGCTGGAAAAACCAAACTCTAGTCAGGCCAATCACATTGTGGGCGGGCTTAACATAATAACGGCAGAGTTGCGACGGTTCCGCGTGAATTCCCTGCTACTTGAAAACAAAGAAGATGGCTGCTGCTGCTGGCGAACAGCGGTCTTTTGAATCGGCTTTGGCCACGACTCTGGAAGACTTGGAGTTAAGCTTTTCTTTGAGAAAAGAACGGCACTGAAGTCATTCTTAAAAAAGGAAGATGTGTTCGGAGTTTTGCCGACCATATACGGCAAAAGTTTAATCTATCAACTAGTGTTGCTCTGGTTGGTTGTAGCGCTATCCTATTGTGTGCAGAGGGAATTTGAAAGACAACCGTTTATCCCGCCCCTCGGATTGAGCCTTACCAATGGTGAATTCCCAGACCCAACATCTTAATATGGGTCTGGCTCAGGCTAGTCTTCTTCTTCCCCGTTGCTGAAAATTTTAGCTTTTTTCCATTGCATGCCAACTGCCAGTCAGTGGAATAGTGTGAAACCACATTGCTGCATATTTGTGTGCATGCATCAACAGAAAACATCGCTCTGTAGTGTTACAAGTGGTCAAAAACTCCACAGGGTACCTTTAAGTTCAAGCTAAGTTTCACTAAAATGTATTTAGCTGAAGCCAAATAGTGGCATATTAATGTAATTCTTGGGAGAAACATCTGTATAATGCTGGCCACACATGTTCACATGCAACCTGAATATTTGTGTAGGTCCAGTATCCTTACCAGGCGTTTGATAATCTATAATATAAACTAAATATAAAATATAGTATAAACTTTTAGTTATGACGTTCAGACATCAGCAGGTTAGTTCTCCTGCATGTAAACATACATTTTTCTCTCTCTTTTCTCTCCTTTTCTTCTCTGTCTGTCTATCTTTGTGTGTGTGTGTGTGTGTGTGTGTGTGTCCTCCTGTTCAGTCTCTCCAGCAGCACTGGCACTCCTTGATGGCTGTCCTCCGATACAGCGTATACTGTAGTTAGCTTAAGGCTCGATTGTGTGTCCAAGAAAGTCGACGGTACGATTTCCATTCTCCTCCTTTAGTCATTCCTTCTCCTTCTATTTTTTTGAGTCTCCTTCTTTCAGGGGGGGGGGATGACGCTAAGAGCGGTAAATAAAAGGCAGGATGATTTATCACTCTCAGTCCAGGCCTCTTTTAACACTTGTTCAGACCCCCCTGTGCACATACACGGCTCTTTGGCAATCCATAGGTTGCAATAAAACAATCACTGACATTTTGTCCACACAGTGTCTGTCTATCATTTGGGCATCATACAGTCTATAAAGCAAAAAATATAGATATATACCAAAGACAAACCCTAGAATACTCAATCTAAAGCACAACTCCATAACAGCATGTTAGATTTAGATAAACCTCTGACTTTCTGTCTACCGTCTTTCTTTACCTTTCCTCTACTCTTTGTAAAGACTGATCATCTGTAATGGAACATGTGTGAAAATAGAAAAGGACTGAAGTAACAGTTAAGACCATGGAGTCCAACACAATGCTAAAGAAAGTCTAAAAATGGCGTTAAGAGCTCTACAGGGCGGCTACGAACTGAAGCTGGCTTTTCTTTACCTTTTTTTTTCAAACTGACACGAGTCTAAAACATAACAAAAACAGTCACCATTACTCTTCTATGCCACTGGTTTCACAAAGCGCAGACCGAGGGCAGACAAAGGAGCGAGCGAGCGTCATATGGCCGGCTAAATGGATGTTTGAAAAGTCCCAGAACTCATATCTAAAACTTTCAGAAACAAACAGAAAGAAAGTGTCCTTTTTCATCCTCTTTTCCTTCTTCACCTTTAGAAATCTAGATTAATTTGAGTAGTGTGGTTTGATAGCTTTTAAACTTCTTTAGGGGATAGGCATTCGCTTGATATGTGTTGATTTCAGTCAAAAGTACCCACATTAAATGGTCCACTGGTGCTGAAGTCTTCACGAACAGTCAGAAGCTGGAGCTTTTTGATTTCAGCATGCCGTCTCTATTGGCCACATTCAAATTCAAGCCGATGAGGACAAATTTGACATTGCCCTTCTGCAAAGTACCAGTCATTGGTACATCTTCTTCATTAAGAATCCCATTTCCGACATTTTAACCAAACACACCAGACTGTGTTGTCATTTGTGGTCCAAATGTCCAGATTATCATGGGTGCTGTAGTCCATCACCTTCCTAGCTTCATTCCAGTGGCTGGTGGGTTATATTCTATGGTAGATCTGTCATTCATATTCATTCCTTCATTCATTCATTCACAGGCTTTTAGAATCGAGCAGGCTCTCTCCTGCAGGCGGAGGAGATATGGTACTGTGGGTAGGGGAGACTGGGATCAGGTGTTCCCCCAGTTTAGGCCTCATAGCATGTAGGGGAGATCAAGTTCCCACTGGTTGGGAATCTCTGGGTTGACCGTTTTCCCCTTTAGACATTAGAGCAGGATATTAGGTACGGGACACTGGGGATTAAAATAACAGATAGTGCTTACATTTCATGTTTGCTTTGTCCAAACCGAGAACCAAAATTACTATCGCCTGGGATCACGGGACGTGTCTTTCCCTATCGTTCTCCAGAGTTCTCCTCCTCCTCCTCTTCATGCCTCTGAGCAGCACCTCTGCTGGTTTATCTTCACTTTATGCTTAATCCCGTCGTACAACTCAAAGTTGTAGTTCTCCAACGTTGTGGAGGAGCGCGAGGAAAGCCCGCTGTAGGAGCACGTGCAGTAGAGGAGCAGTCCTGCGCAAACCGCACCCATCAGCACGCCTAAAGAGCTCATCACGATGATGGTGAGGAGGATGGGGTCCAGCGTGTACAGCCAGGCGTTATCCTTGTCTTTCTCTGACACCAGGGTGACGGAGGAGGGGTCCACATCAGAGGAGGAGGGGGTGGAGAAGGAGGACGGCCAACCTGGAAACACATAGTCTAGAGAGAAAGCAGGGAACATTAGAAAACACTTCTATGCACACTTCTATTTACTACAAACACATATACACACACAAACCACACTGATGTTATTTAGATTTGTGACAACCTTTGTATGAGAATTACATCAACACGTCTAAAACTGTACAGCATGCATTCAAAAATGATTTGCAAAAAAATAAATATAAATGATTTGAAATTAAGAAGCTAAAACTCATTCAAACATTGAAATATATATATTTATTATATATAGTAGGACAAGCTGAGAAGTGGCATAAAGTCAGAATTGGCTAAGTAATGTCACTTAGCAATATATTTAGTTAGATAACATTAGCCACCATAAGCTACTGGTCATACCAGACCAATTCAGGCTGCAGCAGCAAAACCTTTGAGTGTATTGAACACAGCAAGGGTGCAAATTATTGCTTGAAGATTAAATGGTTAATGTGTAAGAGAAGTATTTCTTCTTTCAACAGTTGCATAGTCTAGCCTTAAGGAAATAAATGTAACTGTATCAGAGGCAAATGTCCCACGTCATGGCCGATATATTAAAGAACAGCTAATTTTGTTGCCCCAGTTGTTATTGACTTTATAACTTTGGAAACATAATGAAATTAATTGCTGTAACAGTGCTCTCCAGTGTGTCTTGTGTGTGTGTGTGCTGAGTGTCTTGTGATTGTTGAAGTGTGCACATCTAGTTGGCATAAGCAATCATGCTAATCCACTTAATGAATGTATACACATGAACAAGCCAATCCGCAATTAAGTACTGCATTTAGAGTTTTATGGCAGAACACCATGACACACACACACACACGCACGCACGCACGCACGCACGCACGCACGCACGCACGCACGCACACACACACACACACACACACACACACACAGAGGGAAGCAGTAAACAGACAGTACACAGACTTGTTTAGTGGGGTAAAGGATGAGTACCTTTCTTGTGTCTGCCAAGGGGCTGGGAGAAACAAGGGATAATAACACAAGCAGGCACGCGCACGCACACACAAACACACACACACACAGGAAGTAAACCGTGATTGTTACAGACAGATGTTTTCTAGCTGCCCAGGAGGAAGCTGTCTGTCTCACTTTGTCTACCACGGAACATGAAAGAGGAGGAGAGGAAACACACACTAACATGCCCACATGCACACTTTTGGTTACTCTCTCACACTGTTCCTCTCTCTATACACTCTCATGCAAACACATACACGCACGCACACACACACACACACACACACACACACACACACACACACACACACACCAGAGATTGTCTGTCACTGTTGCCACAGGCTTTTTACTTGTGGAATCACAAGTAAAACGAAGAGCCATGGGCATGCCTCTGCTTAAAGAGCTACTGCTCTATTATTTTGGTGATACTTGTAAAACAGCCAGTATTGCCTCAGGCTGAGAAGAGAGGAGAGCAGAGGAGAAGAGAAGAGTAGAGTAGAAGAGAACTTGAAACCTCACCTCCATTGATGGGGGGCTTGTGGTTGAAAACAGGATCTTTTCCGAAATCCATAGGCCTGGGATCTGTTATAAAGACAGACAGAATAACAATATTAATCTCAACCATCTAGTCAAGAAAAGCTACTTTAGAGTCCAAAACAAGTTGTGATAACATCACTCCATTTCTTATGTTGTCAGCACACAAGCTACATTTGTAGATGGAAATCAAACACAAACAGCTCAAAGAGTGAGTGATCTTGTTTAAACGGTGTGAAGATATCAGGCAAGACTTCTACATGTGTAGAAGGGGAGACTTAACTGTGAAAAAAAGACACAAATCTGTTTCATAGAAAAATATCACTTTTATTACCTTCACATTCCCCATAATATATTTTCTTTTTATTCCAAGACCATGAAATTCAACAAGCTAAAATATCACATAATACTTTTGAGGCAGGCCGAAGTGCAAGGCTTTGAAGGGTTTGGAAGCTAAATTCTGATTCAATTTGGTTTCATTCAAGGAAATTGATATTACAATCCTCAGAAAAAATAGAGCAATATCTGGGCATCTGATAACCATTTATTGCTGGGGCAAAGAAACCAAAAACGTATTATGAAGTGAAACCCTAATAGATATTCAAAAGACAAGAGGAGAAAAACTAATTTAGTAGATATGAAAAAAAGATACGGAGCTTCATTTCCTCAGTTAGATAAGGTCATTTTTCCATGGGACAATTTTAACATGTGGCATCAAGACACTATACTTTCTATAAAAAGCCTTTACGAACTTCCAATACTCAGTCTGTAAATAATAGTAAGAGATGAATACTCTTAAATAAGACCCGCTATCTATGAAATGAAGATATTTGCTCATGTATGATGTAATTTCCTTGAAATTGAAGAAGTGACTCAATCACATCTTTAATTGTTTAAAATTGACCCAAAATGGACTTCCAAACCCAATTAGACAATAAACAATAGACACTGACTTAAATTTCATTTCAATTCAAACATTACAGCAACCAACAAATCCTATGCTAAATTGACTATATTCATTCTCCAACGTTTGGTTGTGGGAATTTACTTATTATTTGATTATGGTAGTATGGGTGGCTCTTGGCTTTCTATGTTTCTCTGCAGTTCAATATTTAATTAGCTTAAAGTGCAAGACAGTGAAATCCAGCACAAGTCAAAAAGTCAAGGTTTTTCCTTAACAGATGCAGAGAAAGTGAACAGAAGTAAATATAATAGTGAGCTGGTTGAAGCAAGAGATGAACGTTTAAGCAGTTCACCACTTTAAAACTGGTTTTATTCATGTTCATCCCTTGCTTCAGGCCATGTTTCAGAATGACTAGTCTTTGTTGCTTCCAACAGGTTTACCACAAGAAAAATCTTTCTGATCAATAAAAAAACCTCAATTATTAGAACAAGAAATCAAAGAACAATAACAACATAATTGATTCATTTCATGAAAAATGACTACTCAAGGTAGATTTTCCACAAATTCAACATGTGGTTGCACTTCAGCCCTAACGTGTGATTTCACATCACCGAAATTGAGGGCGGAAAGTGACAAATGAGAACAAAGAAGTGAAATACAGGCAGTCGGATATAAATTCTGACCAACAAGATGGACGTCTCAAAGTGTGCAATCTTGAAAAAACTTGCAGTGGCCTGCTGATATTGACCATGATTTCAAATAATGTTTGTCTGAACCACCCAACTAAATAAAACAATGCTGTCACGTTATTCTATGTTAAAAAAAAAAATGCTGTTACTGTGCGGAATAGGCAGTTAGCCCTCAAACAAGGGATACTTACCAAAATTATAATATCTCCTGGAGGTCTTCCTGAAATGTCCTCTTCATGTAAGACTACACTTAGTACATGAACACGAATGCATCTAATCTCTTCGGTCTTTTGATTGTGTAAATGTAGTCTCAAAACAGACCCTCCAGCTCTAACTTCTCTGTTCTCACAGTCAACTGAAATCACCACAGGCATCGACAAAACATTAAATCAACGGAGAGAAAGCTAAAGAAGCAGGATAAAAAAAAGAGGGATGCTTGGACACTCTTTGGACGACTGTTGAACACTTTCTAATGATCCTGGCTTAAAGCCCCCAGGCTATAGGATCCTGAGAAGAATCATCACGCGGATCTGGAAGGAGATTAAAACTCCCTGTAGCCCCATTTTATCTCCACTCTCCAATTAGCAAAGAGAAGAATAAAAAGGGGGCTTTTTTATTCAGGAAAAGACATGGATGGCTCTTTGGCACCGTACGCTGTTCCAGTTGGGGCCTGAGGACCTGCTAGAGTGCTTTCACTCGTAATACTTCTCCAGGAAACAGGAGGAGCAGGCAGAAAGAAAAAAAATAGAAATGACCTGAGGGCTAGAAATGCTTACTGCAGGGTTTTATGAATGCAATCAGCTCCATTAACTAATTAGAAATATTAAAAGGCTTCAAAGTAGTCAGTGATGGAGAAGGGAGAGGGAAGTGAGGGAAGGTTGATTTAAAAGCGCTGCATGAAGAGATGCCAGCACATTTTCCAAATCTTGCAAAAAGTTTGATAGAGAGAGAGAGAGAGAGAATGAAAGAGAAAAGTGCATGGGTAGCACAACATAAATACAGTCATATATCATTCCTCTGTTTGAATTTCGGACCCACATTGATTGGGTTACAGCACAGGGCTGCTAGAGTCAGTCACATAATGTGTAAATCATACACAAGTCGATTGAAATGGAAGGGAGAGGGGATGGATATGCACGCATAAAATGACAAAAATACTTGTTGACTAAAGCACAAAACCACATTTTATGAGACAATTTGATGAAATAAGTCAATATGGAGAGCTGCAGAGTAGATGCACTTGCTGAACATGCATGCAACAAGGATTTAAGTGACTGAATTTGTTGGAAATCTTTGCTAATACAGGTTTGTTAGATTGTGTGTGTGTGCAGTAAGTACTATAATGTGGCTCCATCACACTGTCTATTCTGCCAAAAGACTTCTTTCATCTGCTTTTGTGTTTGAAACATCCTGCCCTCCTACTTCAATTCTCTCCCTCCTTCAATCCAAACCCCAACCTGCCTCCCTGTTA
The DNA here is from genome assembly GCF_004354835.1 of Perca flavescens. Classification (NCBI taxonomy): domain Eukaryota; kingdom Metazoa; phylum Chordata; class Actinopteri; order Perciformes; family Percidae; genus Perca; species Perca flavescens. Next base: position 28,509,827 of record NC_041341.1, on the reverse strand, counting down.
GCCTTCCTCTCAGAGTAAAAGAAAAATCTATCTTTAGAAAGTATAGAGTTTTTTTTTTTTTTTTACTTCTTTCATCTTCCTCCATCTCTGGGCGCTTTCCTTGGAGGGAAAGAGGCCCGCTTAATGGGCCCTTCTCCTCTGAGAGATGTTTTACTCTTTTCCATTTCTGCCTCTCATTTTCCCTCCTGTGTTTTTTACTGGAAGGATTTGCGATGAAGGGAAGGAGCAGAATAGGAACAAGCGGATTTTGATAAAAAGGCTGGGGGATTTGAGCATGAACAAAATGATGTTGGGGTGTAGCACACAACACAAGATGGTGAACTGCTGTGAATTCTAGAAAATAAGTACCACATTGGTGCGCCCAATTTCACAGACGTGGATCTAAAGTTGATACAGGGCTTCTCAAACCCAAACCAACTAGTCTCGCATTGCCGGACTTCCTCCACAGCGCTGCGGAGGACGGTCTGGCTAGTCTGCACAGCATTCCAGGATGGGAGAAAAACGTGCTCTGTTTTATTGGCATTTCTTTAAACCAATCACAATCGTCTTGGGTGGCGCTAAGTGCCGAACGCAGGTACGGTGCCGCTGCAAAATAGCCTCGGGAAGGAACTTGTTTTGGAGGAACGTGCTCGTAGGGAGGTGAGTTCGGGAATTAAAATGGCTGTCGAGTGTGTGATGAGAATTTTAGTTAAAAAAGTAGGGGTGCAACGGATCACAAAACTCACGGTTCAGATCGGATCATGGTTTTGAGTCACGGATTGGATACATTATCGAATCAGAACAATAAAGGAGGGAATTTAAATGATTTATTAAATGTAATTACTTTTAACAATAATAACTTCTTTCACCAGTAAATTGCTACATGACAAAAACGCAAAAAGGGTATTTCACAATAACTTTAAATGCACCACAAGGCTTACCAGTTTTAAGTAAACGCAACCTTTAGTCACGTCTGTGACCAGTGCTAGTTTGTGTCTTTCAGCTCATTGTTTTAGCGGCAGACTGTGGTACGTCCCCGGTGTTGGAATCCTCTACAGTGAATTACAGTCACACTTTTACACCATTTAGCTGGCAGCATTTTAACCGTGTTTAATCCAGCTACTAGCTAACGGTAGGCTAACATTACCTGTTGCCTCTAATGTCGGGTTTCTATTAGCACCGGATTTTAAAGTGTTGCCTGTATCTTTCCACGGCAATCCTCCATAGAGATTTATCAGCATATACTTTAAGTAACAGCAACAGTAAACATTTATTTCACACTATTATTATGGTTAAACTTTGCAATTGATTCGCGGTTCACATGCATTCTGAACCGTGAGTGTTGATCAACGGACCATGGATCAACTATTGCACCGCTACAAAAAAGATAAATATAATTTGATTGTCGGTTCTAGCTTGGAGGATGTTTCCCAAATCGACCGGAGTTTAGAATGCCAACGCAAAGAAGCAGAAGGTGAGGGACAACCAGCCGAAAATGAGGGACATCCGGCAGCACCTCCGGTGGCACCGGAACAATCCCGTAAATGAAACGTTGTCAATATAGTCTACAAACCAAGCAAATTAATATATACTGTATATATATATATATATATATATATATATATATATATATATATATATACATAATCTTAATAGTTTCCACGTAACATATTGATTTGCCTCCGTTTGCTGTCCCTACATGAAGCTTGGTGCTTTAAATGAAGGGACACACATTTGCTGTTGCAAAATGGCTTCAACGTGAGAATTTCACATCAAATGAAAGTCAAGAAAAGTTGTTAAGGTCATCTCAGTGAACAGTAACAACATAACTGTTGCCTTAAAACAATAGTCAGTGCGTATAAAAAAATAAACATTGTATAACTATTATACATCAGAAGCACATGTAGGCATACTGTAACATGTGATTACAAAGAAAGAAATTATATTTAATTCACAACCAGTACATTACTCAACTTGTTTTTATATTAAGATTCACAGTAAATATAAATCATCAAAGCCTTCATTAAAACCAGTATCAAGAAGCAGAAAAGTGCTAATGTTACGCCCAACATTGCAATAACGTTTAACCCAACTTCAAAAATGCATCATGTCACACCACTTTTTATGCAAACTCATCCGTGTAAACATTGGAAAATGTGAAAACTTAATGCAAACACATAAAGTTAGACAAGTGATTAAGAAAACACCAAGACATCTGTGTGACGGTTGTGCTGCACTGGAATCAGTCTTATTTGACAGATCATGGTGAATAAAATAATTAAAGGAACTGACCAGTGATCCTGGATCAGTGGTTTTCTAATAGGCTTCATAAGTATAGAAACTCTTTCTCACAGCATTAGTTTGGTCTCACCTGTTGAATACAAGCAAATCTGCGTAGCCAAGTGGACCACACTTTCAGGTCACCAGGCAAACCATTCTGATTTTCTCAAATTATTAATTTGTCACGCAAAAACATCAAACAGACATAAAGATTTGAACTTGCACAGACTTCAAAGAAAAGTACAACTGCATACAAAGATGTTTAGTTTGAACATTAACAGACAGGCATTGGATTATCTATCAAGGCAGATAAAAACTTCAAGGCAAAAAAAACTTTATAGAGTCCATTCATACTCTAATTTAACACTGAGGCACAACCTTTTTCTGGAGGTGAAGAGGTAATAGTTTTAAAGCACATTTTAAGAAAGGCATATCAGGATGTAATGAAAAATGCACTCAGGGTAACACACAAGACTCAATTATTAGAAAAGTTTTGAAGTGTTCGTGCATATGTGTTGGAGACTTTTGAGCCTTTGTGTGTCTTGATGCTCAGAGTGTTTGTTTCTGCAGTAGGTCTGCGATGTAAGCTGTCTCATCCTATCTTCCCTCCGTGTAAACCAGACAAAGACCAGCACAGCACTGATTCCTTGCTCATAGACCAAAGGAGTCACCCACGGTGGATATGTAGCCGTCTATCTGTCATGGCTGGACGGGCAACACTAATTCTCCCCATACCTCTTCCTTTTCTGTCCTTAATCCGTCTCTGTCACTCTCGCTCTCTGAAAGGCTAGTGCACAAATAAACAGCAGTTTCATTCAGACCCAGAGAACAAGCCTTGTTTCTTTATGCAGCACACATTGTGACTTCTATCTCCCTGTACCTGTGTGTAAATCTCCTCTGTGTCAGACAGGGTATTTGGAGGCAGGCAGTGTCCAAGCTGCAGATCAGAGCAGGCCAGACAGACACATCCTGCTCCGATATTTCTAGAAGAGGATTGTTATAACAGTGACAATGTACACTGCATGTTTTGTCCACAGTCTGTTAGGCAGTCTACCTGTTATCCTGATCACAATCCATTTCATTTTCAGGTTGGGGTGCATCTGTAAAAGCCAGTATGCAAAAAAAAAAAAAAAAAAGAAGTGGCACTTTAATCAGGCACTCAGCCGCCATCAGAATTGGCAATTGAAGTTCTTTCATCTACTCTCCCCAGTGATGGTAAAGTTTAATGTCAGCAGTTCATTCTGCCTGTGCCAGCCACGAGAAAGTTTAGCAAAGGTGCATGCTGATCAGTTAATTAGATCAGTCATCAGTAACAAGAACTGCAGTGTCTTTTTCATGTAGATTCTCATCAGCGAAGAGTGGCGATTATGCTGAATACGGCTGTATTTCAGGGGGTTTTCACACCCTTTCTTTGCTTTATTTGAACAAAGCATTCTTATAAAATCATATCATTCACATGTAGTCCAATTGTTTTCAACATTGGGAATCATAGCTGTCATCTTTCTCCAGTCTGATGGTAAGCATTGGGTCAAGACTTGGCCCAGTACCTGGGTACAGGGGGTTTTGGGTGGGGCTCCCAATCAGATTATAGCTGAGGTTTTGGTTCTGGTAGGAGTTTTGGTGACCTTGCTGATTTGGATGTTGGCTGTTGTGGTACATCACTGAATGGTGATGACTACCGCTGGTCTTCTTGGGCGCCCAGTGGTACCGATGGCAGCACAGTGTCACCACCACGGTTAGAGTGATCAGCAGCAAGAGGGCAGCGCCTCCCGCCAACACATAGTACCAGTAGGCAGAGACAGGCTGCACCGCCACTGTGTCTACTGTGGGCTCCATCCCAGACATGGCACCCCCTGGAGGGCAGGAGGACACATTACTGGTTGGCACTATGGACGAGGGTTGCAGGCATGCAGGCCGCATTGGAGACTTAAAAGCTGTTAATTGTCTAATTGACTGTTCTGCTAAACCCCTCCCAAGACAGTGATTGTCAAATCATAGCTTATTAACCTTAACAAGGCATGGCAGATGTGTCAAGCTTTGGATTTCTCCACATGCTGAATCTTGTGCTTGGGGCTCTAACATACTCTGCATTTTAAGAGTTTGTAGGATGTTTTGTTGCCCTTTCAAAACCATCCACATAACTTATTAACTACCTAACCCACTAACTTATTTTTTCCTTAGATCATCATCTGGGTAGGACAACAAATCCTCCAAACCATTTATTCCTACCCTCCAATATGACTCGTAGCATTTTTGTCCAAATATGTAAACCAGATAAAATGAGGATCGCGTTAACGTTGTGAAACGGTGCAGTTTGGTTAGGTTTAGGCCCAAAAACTACTCTGTTTAGTTTAAAAAGATCATGGTTTGGGTAAAAATCGGTTACGTTACTTTATTTCCGTTTTATTTCCAAACAGAACATGAACCCTGGTCTCCTGGGTGAAAGTTTTGTTGTATGTTTGACCCATCCACAAACTACCTCCTAACATGAAATACTTTTAAAAATGAATTTCGTATACTTCGTCAACTTACTTCCTGCTTTGCTCCCATAATAATTGCTACAGCCACTAGGGGGCGCCACTACTATACTACTACAATTTATGGGGGCGTTTTTTTCGGGGTTCATGACTTTTTGCCTGGTACATGCAGCTTTTAGCTTAATTAGCTATCTAGCAACAGCTCATCAAATCTGCCATTTCAGCTGGAAAACCTGATGAGAGCCAGCTAGAAATATATATATATATTGCATACATGCCATGCGAGAATAGAAAACTTGACAGGCCTACCAACCGTAACTAAGGGGGGTGGGACTTAGCGAATGGTCAATTACTGCAGCAGTGAGCTGCAATTATTGGGCCCTCAGCTTCCACATTTAGCTCACTTCACCAAAATGTAAAGACCCAATTGCATACTCTACGGGAAGTCATCTTCATTCATCAAAAAAATATCCTGATATAACAGTATAATTGAAACATATATGCATATGTTTCAATTATACTGGTTTGACTGGTCACAAGCATTAGCTTCACATTGACACGCAGAGGCTCATGCCATGCGCTCAGATTAGTCTTGATTATGCAGTGACTGGCTGACTTGGACAAAGGGCGGGGAGTGTCAAGTGGTTGTATTTGGTGGGACGCAGCTGCTTTTATCGGGGCAAGATCACATTCAAGGGAGTCGAGTGGAGGGAGAAAGAGACGAAAAAAGGAAATCAGAGAGAAATTACAGGGGTAGAGAAAGGATAAGAGAGAAGGCATTACTGGAAGAAAGAATAGAGTGAAATAGAGAAGGGTGGTAGAACGTGAGGAGAGAGGGTAGGAGGGAGGGGAAGTGAAGGGAGAGAGCTAATCCTGCCATGATATCTTTAATCCTGCATTAGAGGGTTTGTCTGAAACTTCAATACTCTGTCAACTCACTGTGAAAGAAATCCGCTGAGAAAGAGGTTGTGGAAGAAAGAAAGACAGAAAAAAGAATGAGAGAGAATGAAAGAAGGTAAGAACGTGAAAGAGAAAAGAAAGAGCGAAAGGAAGAGGAAATAGAGCCAGGGCAAGCAAGAACTAGATGGAGACGAGAGAAAAGAGAGAAATAATGAAAGGCCAGAGGAAGGGGAGGTGCAGAGAAAGACACAGAACCTCAAGGAAACAAGTGAGCTTAATTTCTTTTAAAGAAGTTCAGACGTACTCTTTAAGGATTTAAAATTGACTTTGATTGTAAAGCTGCCCTCTAAGCAGCCTGCACAGAGAGCCTTCCCACTAGTTGATTAGGACATAGATGATTTCTAGGGCTGCAAAATTGACCGTTACTTTTCCTTTATTTCATCTAAGGGGGGGCAAAGGGGAACGTTTCTCAAGAGCACCACTTCTAAAGTGAGCTAAAAAGTATGGCTTTTTAGGAACCTTAGAGTTTCTGAATCACTGAATTACTATCTTTCTCATTCGAGGTCTTCCACTTCACACATCAACAATCTTGCCTTTCCTAAATGAGATACTTTTACAGAGTAGAGTTAAATGTTCTCTCTATAGTCAAACTGAAACCTGAATTAGCTTATTTTCTTTGTGCGTGTGTGTATGTATGTATGCATATGTGTGTGTGTGTGTGTGTGTGTGTGTGTGTAGCATGGTCAGTGTGCCGCTAGCCCTGTCTTTTCAGAAGCCAAATGCCTCCTTGGTTGCCATGGATACATAAACCCAACAGTGTGGCACACTAGTTCACGTCACACCACAATGAAGCTGCCATTGTAGGGTTAGCAGAGCATCATGTTACCAGGCTATTATACATTACATTTTCAATTTTCACTTCAGTTCTCCTCGAGTTTGTCCCTTAATGTAAGATTTTGGGTCAATTGATTTTTTTAATTGAATGTATTTGTATTTGTTTTGTCATTTGATAGATAAAAGAAGATTCTAGGTAGATTGCAATTAAAATCCATTGGTTGCCCTGAGCCCTGATCAGTTACTAAGGACACTCTGTCAGGACCAAGTCAGTCACAGTTCCTCACTAGGGATGAAGTCGATTCGACATTTTGATTTACATGTAAATTAATGGAAATAAAATGATCTTTCAATATTTTTTTGTCTATGACGATTTACTCAAACTCTAGTTTCAACCTCCTTTTCACCTGCAGGATATTGGCAGCAATCCTGCAGTCCACAGCCACAACCCAGACACTAACTCACATAAAGACACACAAACTAAATATAAACTGAGGTATTTATATATATTCAATTCAGTTCATATATATTTATAATATATGCAGTACGTCTTGAATAGGGTTCAACTGCATTCGCTCACCCAAAGAGAAACACTAGTTCTTAGCTCATTTTTCAACCTGCGCCCCATGGGAGGACTCTAATCCTTCTCTCCAGGGCTCAGTCTCATGAAAACACACGTAAACTGGAATGGACACTGTTGTCATGCTGCTGAGTCATATGATACTTGCTCGGGATCCAATAATCTAAGAAACCCAAAAGCATCAGGTCAAATACCTAGCGTATGGGTCAGGTGAGTACAGTTTTCTGAGTTAGCCTTTTTTACTATTTTTGGAATGTTATTTTTGTTTTTATTGAATTGAATTGTGCTGCTTACGTATGACAGTATTCAAAGAATGTTTTTGATCTATTCACACACTAGCAACATGCGCACACACACGCACGCACGCACGCACGCACACACACACACACACACATACACAGACTAAATAAAGCCCCCAGCATTAGTAATACAGTACAGTCATAAAACGCAATTAAAGAAAAGATCCATGATCAATGTGGACACTAATCACCAAATGCAAAAAACATCTATAAAATCATAAAGGTCTTCATATAATACTGTCAAATACACTATATTTTTATGAGGTCCAACTTTGATTGAGCTTTAAAATTCAGTGTCGACGAGGCCCAGGCTCCTTAAAAATACCAGTGATCATATGTTGTGAGTCTCTAAACAAAAGCTGTCTAGCGTATAAGGTCCCAACCCAGACTTTGAAAACAATTTGGTAGCATAATCTGTTTAAGCCCTTTTTATCTGCTTTCAGACTGGCCTAGGATGAAGGAGAGAATGGGAAGTTGGATGGTGAACAGCTCTGCCTTTCATTCAGGTGGGATCAACAGCAGAGTTATGCAAGAGGAGAGGAGAGGAGAGGAGAAACTCAAAACAGGCAAGGAAGGAAGGAAGGGAATGAAAAGGACTGGTTGAGATGAAAGTAGAGAAGCAGATAGGAGGGGAAGAGCAACATAAAGAAAAGGGCAGAAGAGGGGAATAAGAAGTAAGGCTCCTTGTATGGTGTTACATGGTGACAGCACATCAGAAAGTAAGAATGAATGAGGAGCGAGTGTGCTGTTCTCTACAATTAGGAAGTAGTTCAGGGTGGACAAAGTTCTGCTTACTTCTTTTAGTTTCATTGATAACCAGAGAAACCAGACCAGACTGAGAAAGACCAGACTGTTTCACTTTGTCTGAGCAGTTCGGACATGACAGTATGGTTTTCATTCCTAAGTCATATTTTAAGATGAAAAATAGCCTTTTGGGTAATTCTGGCTTTTTTGTCCCCTTTCAGAAATAAACTAAACTCAAACTCAAGTAATTTACCATAGGAGCAATAATAAAAGGAACACTGTTAGTGACGTAGTAACTGTCAGTAATTAACTGTGGGTCTGTGGTATAGTCACACTCACTGTGTAGCATAGGCTACATACTAGTGACAGGTCACACACAACACGGTGCACACCATTAAAGACTTAAAAACGTATCCGTCTGTGGGATGTGCAAATACACCCTGATGGTACTCAGTCTGCCAACGTTGCCATTGTAGTAAATAATCATGTAGCTATTTGTTTGTGTAGTAGCAAAATAGTAATTTTCTCACCGAGGAACATAACAAACTACATAACCAAGAGTATCAGCCCAGCATGCAGGGAGTCATGCTGGAACAATGCAGTGGATCCATTCCATCAAGTTGCAACATTGTCATCTCTTTCTTAAAGGAGATTAAAGTCCACATATTACACTCTATCAATAAAGTATACTCTAACACAGTCTTAAGCACTGTTTTAAAATGTAAAAGTGCTAGTTACGCTGATATATTATATGTTGTTCTATAACGCACAAACCATATATTTGATTGGAAATTATGTAATTGCGCAACGGTAGAATTTTCAGTCAGAATAAGTGTGGTTTATGTCGCTTCAGATGTATGTTACATATGTTATGCACTAAAAAGGTTACTCTGGGCCAGTGTAGTGCTGCGAGCTGAGCTTAGCAACAAGTAGAAAGCACAGACATTTGGCATATGAAGTACAAATGGAACAAGAAGTAGGACTTACTGGTTATGCCAGGAGTTAAGGCAGGGAAAGGCTCTGAAAAAGAAAGAGAGAGAAAAGGAAATGTTAGTGATGATGGTTAGTAGCTGATATGCATGACAAAGCAAGGAAAGGCTAACCACTGTAGGATAAATCTCATTTGGTGATTAAAGTTCAGATGACTCATACTCGATGTGAGTTCACAAATTTGAAGTCCTGTTCACTGGAGCTGCTCTCGGACAGAACTTTGGATTTCATCATTAATTGTTTTAAGTTTTTTTACTCTCGGCTTTCAGGAAGAATTTTCTACACTTAACGTTGTACTTACTGTAAAAGGAAGCCTCGACAGGCCTTGGTGTCAGTGTCACTCTGTAAAGAATGAGCTGAACCATAAGGATAAGATATGAGCATGCCATGACAGAAAAAATCAATAAAGATTTGCCAAGTTCCGAGATGATATAGGAGTCTAAAGGCCCATAAATCCTCCTGGATGACAGTACATTTTTTCCAAAATGGAGAAAAGACAAAGAGAGGAAGACAAAAAGCGTGGGCTGGCAGGGTTGGTTGGAAGACAGGAAGCGTGTCCTCCCTGAATGTCTCTCTTGCTTTGTGAGTCTGTCATTTTTGACTTGCTCTTACTATCTTCTTTTTGCTTTGTCATTCTATGTCTCTACTTCCTGTGACTGCTCTCTCTATCTCTTTCTCTCTTTTCTTCAGGTGACACACAAGGTGTTAATGGCAGAAGGCATGTTGGGTAGAGAAGAAAAAAGATAGGGATGGATAGAAGATAGGGGTGAAAAGAGTCAGGGGAGGATGAAGAGAAGGGAAATATAGTAATGGGAAGGAAGGGTGGTGGTAAGTTAAAGGGTCATGGGAAGAGGGACTGAAATGTACTGCTGTTTATTATTTGCCGGAGGATACATCTATTATGAAAGCGAGAGAGAGAGAGAAGATGGAAAAAGAGAGAAAAACAGAGGGAAAACAAGAGAAAATGGCAGCACAAGTAAATAAGTTGCAGCACTGTGTTGAGAGAAGATGGGTAAAAGAAAAAAAAGATAAGATAAGGCATGAGGCAGTGGGTGATAGTATAATAAGAAAAACAGAATGGTGAAAACACATTGGTTGGAAAAGTGAAAGAGGTAGGGGTAACCATGTCATCCCAGAGTAAAGCCCTCAGTATCAAGAGTCTTGTTCTGACCTGTGATTATAGCTGCGCTCCTATTGGATGATCAGTGTAATATTAACCACGACTGTATGGAATGCTGAGAAGTGTAATTCACAAAATTTGGAAAAAAGAAAAGGAAAAACTGGCATCTGAGACTCATACCCACAGAAAGAGTTACAACATTAGAAATGCCAGAGCGCACAAACTCATGACTAGTAAACTGATCTTTATGTGTTGAATCGGTTTAATTCCCATTTAACAAATCTGCACAAATGTACTCTAGGTCTCATTAAAACACACCATCATCCCATGGAGTCCTCACCAGTTTGTATTGTGGTGGATTCAAATGTAAATTAAAAAGAAGTTGGACAGAGATGAGACGTATTAACACCAGGCTCAATTAAATAAGGTTGAAAGAGAAGCAGCTTGAAATGTGGGAAGCCAGTTTACAAGAGTGTGTGGGTGTGTGTATCTTCGTGTGTCATGGTTATTGATGACAAACAACGGTGGTAGTCATTATACATGTGTGTGTATGTGTAGGCCAATATATGTACTCACATCAAGCTAACTATCATTGTCTTGCTCTGCTGAGTGAAGGGCTGCTCCGCTACATTAAAAGACAATAATATTCCCATTACTTCCCACAGCAGAGAGAGCAAACTGTGTGTGTGTGTGTGTGTGTGTGTGTGTGTGTGTGTGTGTGTGTGTGTGTGTGTGTGTGTGTGTGTGTGTGTGTGCGTGCGGGCGTGCGTGCGTGCGTGTGTGCGTGCATGCGTGTGGGTGGAAATGATGTTTGTCAAACAAGGACATGTAGAGGATTTAAAACCTAATCCTGAGGCTGTGGGGTTCAGGTAAGTCTGCATTTTTCTGTTACAGTAATAACACAGCTTCCATAATTGAAGCCAGTCATTATTAACAGTAGTCTCATTGACCAGCTTGTGTCTGTTTGTAAGAGAGAGATAGACAGAATCTCTAAAGCATTTTATTCACAGAATAACTACATGCGCAAGCACACACATTTCTCTATGGCCAAGCGATGGTCCAGACTGAATAGAAGACAAGGCTAGGGATAGAGAGAGAATGAGAGAGGAATCCATGCCCAAAGGCCATTTGTGGCCTACTTTCCTTTTTTTAATATATTTGTGTGTGTGTGTGTGTGTGTGTGTGTGTGTGTGTGTGTGTGTGTGGTTATGTATTTAAACAAGAAACATTATAAGTTTTTATCCCTTTTCTCTCGCCCTCGGTCTCTGGTAAAAACATGGAATAAGCAGTCTGGTGTAAAGTAGTGAGAGAATCCGACAGATAGATAGTTAGATAGACAGACAGACTGACTGAGCGAATAAAGCTGACATCTTGATAAATGGACAGACTTACGTGTACACTGCTCCAGCTCAATGCTGTTGCTCATGTGGATGTTATCTATTCTGATGTGGCCTCTGGTAGGGTGATCAAAAAAGCCCTCGAATGCCACCTAGATGATAGAGGGAGAGAGATATATCACAATAGGCTCTTTCTATTAACTATGAACAGTTACAATTAAGTGATCAGTGAAAAAAGTGGATAAACCCCAGATGAGCTGAGCAGCCATCAATAGACATAAAACTACCATACATAAATATTTTAACAGGAGCGTTCATCTCTTATGTTGATGTTCAAAGTGTTTCTTAACCATACACTTTTTTTTACTTTCTGTTTCTGTCCCTGGTTATGTGCAGCAAAGATCAATGATAGTTCCGAGTTTAAAAACAACACCTACCTGATACTCATTGGGGCTTTGTGGCAGGATGGTGCGGCCCTCCCTCCAGTGAGGCCCCTGGTCTCCTTTTAGAGCCCATAGCAGCGTCTCCTCCTGGTCGCTGTCCCTCAGCAGGACCCTCAGGCTCCCCTGTGCCTCCCCCTGGAGCTGGTAGTAGAAAAGGAGACAGAGCGGGCCTTGCTCCGGCCCCACCTCGGGGCTCATCAGCCGGGCTCGCTTGCGCTGGGTATGGGCGCCTGCATCCAGGTGGAGGTAGTTTCCTGAGAAATCTGGAGGAAATGAAAAGATGGAGAGGTGGCAGATGCTACGTTATTATAAGGTATTTCAGATTAATGACTTGCAAAACATGATAAATTAGTGGCCTTTAAACTGATTCATCATCACTCCTTTTAGCGCAGGGATGTTAATATGAAGCTATTTGCATTTTATTCATTTAATGGATTCCATTTTAATGAATTTCATGATTTGTGACAGTGCTGCTGCACAAAGCAGATTCCTACTTGCTGGTGAAAAGGCCCAATGTACAGTATGATGTAGTAATGCAGTGGGATGTGGTTGCTTAGCATTTAAGGCATTACCACCATAATTCTGTGGTATGAGGCTTAAACCGCAAATGAGACTGCCATTTCATCATGGCCGCTAATGGATATGGACACACACACACACACACGCACACACACACACGACAGTGCTGAAAAGCCCTAATCATTCTGAATGCTGACGCCTTGTTTTGTTGCTCTTCCCGTTTTTGCTACTCAGTCAGCACAGCCATCATACCAATACAGTCACAATGCTTGTGAATGTGTCGTGTATCTGTGTGCCACACACACTCACTCTATCAGTTTTTTGTTTGTTTTTTTTACATCTAATTCACTTCCTCTCTCTCCTTTCAGCGCAAATAATTGATGAGCAGAAAGCAAAGATGGTAAAGAGAAGAAAGGGGTGAGTGAGAGAGAGAGAGAGAGAGAGAGAGAGAGAAAGAGAGACAGTGTGCTTTAGTGATTCCCAACCCAAACAGGACCATAATCATTAGCTTGCTGCTGTGTTTGGTTGTTTGTCTAGTTTGTCTATTATGGCCGCAGAGTAAAAGCTTTGCTGGAGCTGCAAATATTCTTTTTATCGACACATACAGTAGACACTGTGTGTGACACCTCATAAGGGGTGAGAGAGAGAAAAGAAAGATGAGAGAGGAAACAAAGAAATATATCTGTCTTCCTACCTACCTACCTTCAACTCTTTTTCTCCTTCCCTCCCTCGGCAGATTTTGCAGCACATCACACTTAATGAATAATGGATTTGGGTTGAGGTAACTCTGTTTCTTCACTTGGAGGCAATGAAAAAGGGGACCTCAATTACCGTTGCTCATTAAGTACAGTTAGAGAAAGTTGCAGTGTTTTTCTGTTTCTCCTCGTTTGATCTTGGTGAATGTACAAAGGGAGGGAATTAATTAACAACTCTCCATGGGAGAGATAGGCAGCAATGTAGAATTGGCTCTGAGGGAGGGAGGGAAATGTGTGTCTGTGTGTGTTTGTGTGTGTGTGTGTGTGTGTGTGTGTGTGTGTGTGTCTGTTTGTATGCTTCATTTGTGGGTATTTTTGTTTAGGTTTTGAATCTGCATGTGCGTGTGTGAGTTCATCTGTCAGTCAGAGCCATGTGTGTGAGTATGAGTTCATTGTTTAGCATTTATATAGGTATGTGCAGTGTGTGAGTTTAAGTGTAGAGATATACTATGTGTACTGTATGTACATTCACTCCTACACAGGGCTGAACGGCAAAGGTGAGCATGGGCAAAGAAGTAGTTCAGAAGGAGTACACGGTGAACTATTTGTGAACTACTATACTTGATTCCTAACATGACACCACAAAAAAAAATGCAAATAGCTTCCAGTAGTTTCAATGGTCTACTAGAACTGAGCTGCATTTATGGTCATGCTGCATTCATTTCAATAACATTTTGAAAATGCATCCTGCCTCAATGCTAAGGATCAACCCTGTCTCCTGAACATAATTGCTGCCTGGATTAATTTGTTCACTTCACTAGACTTTGACATCGAAGGCTGGGGATTGAATCATGAGTCCTGCATGTGCATGTACTATAGTTTTAGAATCAGAAAAGGATTTATTGCCACAATAAGTACACTTATGTGGAATTTGTGGAATAGGCTACTAGAACACTAAAACACACAAATCATGCTTAAGTTGCTGTGAGTGGGAAACAAATAAAACTATGTTGTAAGATAATGTTTTGCAGTATGAACATTTTGTGACTTTTTCAGATATGTTGATTACAAAGGTTTACTGTGTTGATTAAAAAAGAAAAAAAAATAGTAGGACAGGTTGCTAATTGCTGGTAAAAAGTATTTCACTCTTGTATTCCTTCATCCAAACTTCATCCATATACCTTCGGACTCTGGACTACTGTTTGGTCAAGTAGTAAGATTACCTGCACTCATGCGCATACACATCACAGTAGTTACCAAATGATCATGCATAATTACATGCAGATTGCTTATGTAAGAAATTTCTTCCTTTACAGTTCCTACAATCAGCATATGAAACAACTACTGCAAATTCTATAAATGCATAGCTTTAGTATACTTTAGTATAGTTCACGTAATCAAATATTCCCTTTTAGATCATTATATTGAATTATACCGTTATGTCAGCAAACATCTTTGAAAACTTTGAAAAATAAGCTGTTGGTTAATATTTTGGATCTCAGTGACACCTTTTGGGTTACATCAATCACATGAACTCAAAGTGATATCATCAGGAGTTAGAAACTGATTATGATATAATTTTGTCTCTTTTTTTTTACCTTTTTTCAACCGGCCTTATTCTCATTTCCTCTCCTCATCAATAACTTAACTGTTTCCAACAACTTATAGGGTGAGGGGTTTCTTTTGCTGAAATTCTCCACAGGGTATAGATTTGCAGTGTTGCCCTATTTGAGATCAAAAGAATAACTTATGAGCTCTGTTCGGGTCGGATTTTCTCTTTTAAAACCCTAAAAGGGCTTTTAATGTCAGGGATTGGGAATTTGATTTGCATATCGAGACAGCTTCCAGACAGGGTGCCGCGCTAATGTTGCTGTAGAACAAGACTTAATGTCATGTTGCTGTCTAACACAGAGACTGGGACGCTATGTCAATTACACACGCACAGACGATGTAGAGCCAGCAATGTAGAGCCTTGCCTTATGTCACGGCCCTGTCTGTTTATAAAGGAGCTGCTCAGTCAACCAGAAACTGGATGGCTTCAACAGATACGGAGAAAAAACCTTGGTGAATGGAAAGGTCGTTTGTGTGTGTGTGTGTGTGTGTGTGTGTGTGTGTGTGTGTGTGTGTGTGTGTGTGTGTGTGTGTGTGTGTGTGTGTGTGTGTGTGTGTGTGTGTGTGTGAAAAAAAACCACACACCTTGAGTGTTTAATACGCAGGCAGTCCTACCTTGAGTGGTTAGTGTAAGTGTGTGTGTGTGTGTGTGTGTGTGTGTGTGTGTGTGTGTGTGTGTGTGTAGTGCCAGAGGGGAGCTGAAGAGCTAAGGCAGCACTTCTGTCAAAGCCATCATCTGACTTATCAGACCGCTTTGGGCAATGTGTGTGTGCCTTATGGGTGTAAGTACAGTAAGTATGTGTGTGTGTGTGTGTGTGTGTGTGTGTGTGTGTGTGTGTGTGTGTGTGTGAGAGAGAGAGAGAGAGAGAGAGAGAGAGAGAGAGAGAGAGAGAGAGAGAGAGAGAGAGGAGAGGTAAGTGAGGCAGTCAATGTGTATGATGGATATAACAGTCTTGGTTATCCTCCTGCTGTCTTATAAAAGATGGACAGATGTTGAAAAAGGCAAGTACCACTTGGGGAAATAGGAGAGAGGTCAGCAAGGAGAAGAAGGGGTGATCACAGTGATGGAGTGAGGGGGATGGAAGTGGAAAAGGACTTGAAAATACAGAAATCATATCCTGTAGTATGAGTTAGAGCTGAAAAAGAGATGGATGACTTATAGAGGAAGAATGGAATGAAAGAAACATGGTAAGGGTAACAAGAAGAAATGAAATGACAGGGTCCGAGAGCAGAAATATGCGGACAAAATGTAGGATAAAATAAAGAAAAAGTAGACAGAGAAAGTTCAAAGTAGGAGGCTGAAGTGACGTAATGACAGTAGATAGCGAGAGATGCTATCTACTATACAGAGATAAAGTGAACATGAAGAAAATGTGGGGTCCAAGAAAAGACAAAGAAAGTTGTGGATTAAAAGGGAGGCTGAAAGTAGAAAAGAAAAGAGAAAATGGATAACAAAGTAACAAACTAGGCTAGGGAAAGTGAGACTGTTAAACCTTAATTTTCTTTTTAACGAAACTCCAATTAAGTGGTTGTATACACTTTTAGCACATCAGAGTGAAATCCTTGCATCATAGTTGCTGTCAGTGGTTCCTCCCAGAGCTGGGATCTGTAATATTCCACCACAGGACAACCACTTTGCCCTTAATTAGCTAAAGAAGTCTTCAAACATCCCAACTTGACGATGCTTCCTTTCGGTCTTTATAAAATAAGAAATGTCTTGAAATAAAGAATACCCAGAAAGATAAGAATTGAATAAGCGTTTTCACCAAGTCTGAATATTTAATTTGACAAAAATGTTCTCATGGGTTCTCACCCTGTGGAGTTTTTAAAAAGATCAAAAGTACTGGTGGCAGGTTAGAGTAAGAGTTTGGATGGGAAGTTGTACAGTGTGAGTCAGAAAGCTTGATGATGATCAATCAGATAAATGTATCCGATCAAAGATCAGAATAATTTCATACTTATAAGTATTCCTATTCAAGAATCAACATAGTATAAGAAAAATGTAAGCCAGGTTTCTTTGGATGAATTACTGGGTTCTTTGTACATAAACATAATATTATGAATTAATATTAGTATGTATCAGACTTACAGGAATTTGGTGTAAGCCTTTTTTAAGTTGCTGCAGCATAAATTAGTGTTTTCATTGATATTTGCCAATACATTTTGCACTGTTATGTATTTAACATTGTGTATTTCTGGTAGTCTCACAAGGCTTCATGTGGAAAATCGGTGGATTGTCCCTTTACATGCTTGTTGTTAACAGTAAGCCGGCTTTCCACAACATAAACATGTACAGTACATGTCTTTTTGGTAATGCTATTTGGATGTAATTGCTGAAACAGCAGAGGAAGTGATTCAAATGTGTTATTGTTTCAACCCAGAAAAACATGTTTCTCTCCAATGCTCCACTTGTGTTAATGATGACACATAATTTAAGGATTGACTGACCTGAAACTCTTGTGATATAGTGTAAAAAGAACAAACAACAACGATTTCTCAAGATATTTCATATTACTTAGAAAAGGTTTCGTTATAAAACGTAATGCCAATGTGATCGCCAACAAATCGGTACTCACTGTCTGATCCCAGCGCCAGATCCTGCCTCGTTCCATGTGTGCCGTGTCCAGTGGCAGTGCTGCTGGCTGTGTGCAGGGACCAGCTCACACCTGACTGGGGATCAGCCGACCAGCCGCACAAGCTCTGCTCAAAGTCACACACAGCCGACAGGGACGGAGTGGTGGCTGTGGGGCGTAAAAGAGACACACAGACACTGATTGTGAATAAAGACATTTAAATATGGCATATGATATAGTAATAATAAACTAGTATAATAAAATAATATAACTGATTATTAATGATCACCTTGTTTTGTTTTTCGCACCATATCAAATGCAAACTTTTTTTCACTTTAATGTGACTTAATGCTATATTGGCTGGTTCCTCTTTATTAAGATTCCCATTGTGTTTAGATGTTTTGGCAATAGTGCTCATGAAATATGACATCTCAATGAATCATGCTGAATACAAATAAAAGAGATATTATGTGGAAAGAGAGAATGGGCTAGACAGATGAATCAGTGGAGAGGATAAAAGAAAGTGAACACAGACATAAAACGGACAGAGAGAAAGTAGTACAGTACAGTGGTTGTGGATAGAAATCAAAAGGAAAAGACATGAGAAGAGAAAAAAGAATAAATAAGAAATTTTGGGAAATTAGAAAGAATTACATGACAATATAGAATAGAGAAAGTAGAGCATTATAAAATGCACTTGGTATTAATTATGCTGTATTCTGTTTAATGCAAAACATTCAGTTATGTAGCAACCAAACAGATCAACAGGGACCAGTTTAAACTGTATCACTATACCTTTACCCCAGTAAGGCTACTTCCCTGACAATCAATGCCCTATATCTGTAAAATCCTAGTCTCAATGTGTGTGTGTGTGTGTGTGTGTGTGTGTGTGTGTGTGTGTGTGTGTGTGTGTGTGTGTGTGTGTGAATGACGATGAGAGACC
>NC_041341.1:28431503-28489003 GCF_004354835.1 Perca flavescens | reverse complement strand
TGCAGCTCTAATGTGCATTATGTATGTGCATAACTTTATTGACTTGTTAACACAGTCTGCTCACAGTCAAAGTATGCAGGATTATTATGTAAGCCCAAACAGAGTGGCCATATATTGCTGTCCCAACACACACATAGCACGCACACACACACACACACACACACACACACACACACACACACACACACACACACACACACACACACACACACACACACACACACACACACACACACACACACACACACACACACACACACACACACACATTGCATTGGATAAGCCCAAACAGAGTGGCCATATATTGCTGTCCCAACACACACATAGCACACACACACACACACACACACACATACACACACACACACGTTCATACACAGAATTAGATATCAGCATTGGATAAGCAGCTCCCAGCTGCTGACATTAAGCTGTTTTAATTTGGTGCCCTTTACCACTGTAATTAGCCCCCCATATGGAAGGAAGAGAGAGAGGAATGGCGATCAGAGAGGGAGAGAAAAAGGGACAGAGACACATAGAGATAGAGAGAGAGAGAGACATGGAGAAGGAAACATAACACTTTTAACCTCTCACCAGCATTTTCCTAATTAGTGACCACTCACAGCTCCATTTCTAACTCCATCTCTCTCCACCCGTCTAATCCCATTTTGCTTTCTGTCTGTCGCCTCCTCTCTAGTTATTTCTCCCTTTCCTCATCCTCTTCATCATCTTCCTTCCCCGGTCTTATTTCTATCCATCAGGTCCCTTTCTGTAGCTACTGTAAAGGTCAGCAAACTAATGTGAATAAATGACTTTATAATGAAACTTATTTTAAATGTGTTACTGTAGTTAATAATATGCAATAAACTTTTCAACTTTTACATTTTCTACTGTCTTTTTGCAGGTCAGTTTTCTTTTATCTGTTTCACTGACAAATGCATGCAAGGCCGAAGTGTGTTTAGTCACTTGTGTGGGAAAAGTAAGAATGATGACACAGTCAGTCATGTTTAAAAAATAAGAATTCAAACAGGAATGCAAAAGAAACACCAATCTGTATTCTGAAGATGGGTCATCATGAACACCGCTGAGTTACAGCAACTTGCCATGACTCTCCATCTATTTCTCTCAAACTGAGAAACAGAAGGTATTCGCTTTGGTTAACCACACACAAATAACCACACACACTGTCATAGGCCCAAGGGCTCATTGTAAAGCTGCTGACTGAGCAGGGCAAGGCGGAAACAGAAAGACGAAAACTGTTCAATTATGAAAAGAGCACTGGGTATAAATCTACCTCTGTCAGCCTAAATAATGACTACTGACACAGTATGTGAGTGTGTGAGTGTGTGTGTGTGTGTGCGTGTGTGAGTGCGTGCGTGCGTGTGTGCGTGCGTGCATGTTTGAGGAAGAGAGAATGTCGTCACTACTTAAATTATTGGTGACATGGTGCATATGGTTGTGGATAGGGGTTTCCTTTACCTAATGACTGTGATTGACTGAATGAATGGCAGACTCAGAAACAATCAAAACTACATGTTAATATGCTAAAAGTGCATATATATTTGAAAGGAGTAGAAAATGAGTTCTTAGCAAAAGGAAACTTAGAGACTAGTAGGTGAAATATGAGTTATGACACTAACAAGAATGGGTCTGGTAAATGTTAAAGCATGGCATCAAATGAGACTTGATGGTGGAAAACATAAATGTTTTTGGATGAAAATCATTGCCAGTGATCTGAATGGCAAATCATACAACAGTACTTAAAAACCAAAAGTGCAGGTTTGATTTATATGTAGCTTAAAGTGCCGGACTAATTATGGCTCCCTCTTTTGTAGATGAGCGGGTGGGAAAATAAGTTTTTTAGAGCGGGAAACTCTTTCGAGACCAAATGCCTAATTAGCCCATTGTACAGCAAGCTACCAATAATATCTGGTTTTACAGCAAGTGCTGCACTGGACCACAAGTTTTAAAGCCTGGTAGACGGGAAAGGAGAATTTCTGTAACCCAGTCAAATGTGGCATAAGAACAAGCAGATGATTGCAGTTAAAAAGCCACCAATAATAGAGCCTAAAGTGTGGCTAAAAAGCAGAGCCATTTGCTACATAGTTGAGACACTAGATGCAAAGGAGCTCTTTATGTCAGGAAACTACAGACTGAATTGCTCATTAGTCCACTGTGCAACAAAGCACCACAAGGTATGTGACTGCAATTGTAGCCTTAAGTGTGAAGCTAAGTACGACAACAACTAAGATGATAAAAATAAGCTGCTGGCAATGAATGGCTAACTACATCAGTGAACAGTAGTCAGCTACAAAGGAAATTAGTTTAAGTGCAGCAAAAGCCATTAGGCTAAGTATGTCATTAACTTCTCTGGAGAAAAGAAAGAAAGCTTTCTAGATCACCAAACGGTAATATATTAAAAAGGATATGGTTTAAACACTTTCCAAAGCCCAATCAGTACTTTTTGGCAATAATAAATTTCAGGTAGATTGACAGACTATATGACAATTTTGGGTCATGGATGAAACATTTACATGTGTTTCTCTGTCAAATCAAATCAAATCAAAGCTATTGTTTCAGGATGAACTTCAGATGTATCATCTCGCTTTCAAGAAAATATTGATAACAGATTTAGTTTAGATTTAGCAGTTATTGTCTACTGCTAGTCTGGGTATTACAGTAAAAGGCTCGACTTGAATAAGATCGCGGGCTCTTATTCTGTGTTTTCAATTTTAACTGGTGGACTCTCCCCCAAAGTTTAAGAGGAGGAAACAACATTGGATCTATTGCCGAATTTCCACCGCATGGTACTGCACGGCTCGACTCAACTTGCTCGAAAGCGTTCTTTTTTGGTTTTCCATTGACTAGTAGTTTGGATAGTACCTGGTACTTTGGAGGTTCCAAGCGAGCTGAGCAAATACTAGAAGGTGGAGTTAAAACACTGCAGCCCACTGATTGGTCGGAAAGAATCGTCACCAGAATCGTCACTTGGCAAGAAACATCCTGCACAAACTCACCATTTCTAAACAGCCAAGCTACCTTTCAATATTGACCACAATTCTTTTTAATTCAGTCGACCTAGATTTAGAAAAAAAAAAAAAATGTCAGACTGCAAAACCACACTGTGGTCAAATGACAAAGAGCAGATGTTCCTCTGTTTAGTTGCCAATGAAAGGATCCAGCGTGAGAACACTGTTTTGTTTGTGTCCCATTGAAGATGATGGCACGGCAGTTTCACGTGGCATCGCTATGATGATCAGATAAGAATCATGCCTACATTGAGTGGTTACTATGTGGAAAAGGAAATTGAGAAAACTACCTGGTACCAAAAGTAGGATAGAGTCAAGTTGAGCCAAGCTGAGCTGTACCATGTAGTGTAAATTCGGCATAACACCCTACAGTTACATAAATAAGGAAATAAAGAAAAGGAGGCAGGCATATCTGGGAAATACTGCAAAGAGGTGGCGAGCCAAACCTAAATATTTATATTGGAAAAACACAAGCATTTTTGCACTCAGACACATATAAACACACATGCAGCCACAATGAACCAGTGCCCAATCCTGAGTTTTTCCATGTGTGATGTCTCAAGAAGGAAGAGATGGAATTGATAAACTTAACTGTCCTCCTGAAGTGAACGGAGCATGATTGTATATGGTTTTAAATAACTTCTTTAGTTGTGTGCTTGACTTTCAGGCACTTTACACTGGAACATCTCTATTTATGTGGCCTATTATGTTTGTTGAAACGTACGACTGAGTCAAAGGCGGTGCTGCCAAGCATTGAACCCTTCTGCTGTGGTGGTCAAGTAAATCCCTCATCACTCAAGTGCCCCAGTGGTTGGCCTCATCATACTGATTGAGTCCTGTAAAAACTCCAAACAGTTATCCCTTCAGGAACTAAGTGTCTCCATTTTTACACCATGTGTTTGGAAATTGTACAATATTTGAGCTGTGGTTCAGCTCGGCTCTGGAGTCATTAAACATTTACTGTTTGTGGGAGAATTTTAGCTTTCAAAACCTATGAAGTATAGATAGCACTGGCAACATGTTTGTTTGCCTTGAATGTGAAAGGCTGTGACAGGTGAGGCCGGATAAGAAAAAAAAGAGGGTCTGTAGAAACAATGTGAGAAGAGCGAGAGCAAGAGAGGGAAACAAATCCATGAGGGTAATGAGGTCAAGGGAGAAGGGAAGGTTAAGACGTAGAAGAAATGGAGTGTGTGTGTGTGTGTGTGTGTGTGTGTGTGTGTGTGTGTGTGTGCGTGGTGGTGGTGGTGGTGGTGGGGACGGTGGGTGGGTTGTTACAGGAGCCTTGGCAGGAGACATGAGTGATTAAATTCTTTTGATGGGGAGGGAGTCAAATGGGCGGAGATGGAGTGGGTACTGCAGCCACAAACATTTGCACACGCTACCTCCCTCTCTAACATTATTTTCCATTCCTTCTAAAGTGTTCATACGTGTCAGTATAAAAGAGCAGGGTCAGGTCTTTAACTTTTTGCTTGGCTATATAATCTCATAAATAAAATGCATTCCATTTACAGAATACCTTTTTCATAAAATTATGAATGTAGGCTATCTGATTGTTGACAATATTGGTAAACGTAGTGTTTTTATAATCACACTGCTGTAATCTCTGAGATAAGACAGGAGAAGGAAGAGCAGAGGAAAGAGGGTGTAAGTAAGGACACATTCCACCAATCACATAAAAGTATTTGGACTGGAGCAATGACTCACATGTGAAAGCGATCAGCAATGTTGGACCTGGAAAACACACAAACACACACACACACACACACACACACACACACACACACACACACACACACACACACACACACACACACCACGTGTGTGTGTGTGTTTTCCAGGTCCAACATTGCTGATCGCAGTATGCTTTTCCAACAACATACCGTTTTACATTCATAAAAATCTACCTTTGCACTGGGATTTGTCACATACAACCATGTCTTTTCGAGAACTGACGGCTGTCTGTTTTCTTTTTAGATATTTCCCCATGTCATCCGGAGATTTAAACTGACACACTGCCAGTCACCGGCCCAACTTCTCAGGCCAAATATTCTAGTGAAAAGCAACTGACACAAGCCATCAGCCATGAATGGTGTGAGCTGATTATTGTGGTTTTGTTGGAACACAGAGGTAAGAAGCATAATGTCTGTCAGAATCTGGTTGGCAGTGTTGAGGATTTTCGTGACAAGTGACGATCCATGATCCAAAGAGCAGTTCCAGCAGCAGAGGAAGGAAGCCACTCTGAGATACCGGACACAAAGCCACTTTCTCTCTCTGTCTGTGTTTTTCAGTGTCTCTCGGTTAATTTCCCCTAGTACCCCACCCATAACACTGCAGTTTTCAATGGAGATGAGAACCTAAGCATGTATTTACACAACTAAGAACAAACCTTTGTCTTTATGCCAAACAGGTGGTGTGTGTGTGTGTGTGTGTGTGTGTGTGTGTGTGTGTGTGTGTGTGTGTGTGTGTGTGTGTGTGTGTGTGTGTGTGTGTGTGTGTGTGTGTGTGTGTGTGTGTGTGTGTGTGTGTACATATGTGCCTGCCTGCCTGCCTGCCTGCCAACAACTACAACAACTAGGTGTGGAGTGAAAGAGATGAGAGCATAGCAGATGTTCTGATAGGTCAGTCATTTAAAACATGAACAAAACCGGCAGCTTGGCAGCTCTCAATTCACATCCAATATTTACAAGACCTAAATTACACGTTTCCTCCACAGCTAGCGTGCATGATCAGAATGAGTCCTGCAATAATACTCAGGCTGTGTTTTGCCACAATATAATGAGATGCTAAACTACATTATTGTGTGCCCCAAAAAAACCCTGTATCCGTCATTTGGGATTTCTTCATTGTAATAGGGTGCTGAGATTGTTTCTCCCATGTGAGGAAATTGTTCTACAGCCCTGAAGACAGGTCATTCGCTTCATTTTAAATACAAAAACAACAAGGGGCAGTAATGGAAAAGCCATTTCTTTGTATGTTTGTTAAAGCTGTTGTTTAGAGGATATGAGGTTCATGATTGACAATCTATCAGAATGACTTTGTCTCTACTTTTGAACAATGAATAAGCTAGTGAGTTAAGCAAAACAACATGCTGCCTACACACATACAGTGCACAATACTTTTGGAAACTGTGAATGAGAGGGCAAGGATGCTTGTGTTCTTATTTTCAGTAAATTATGTATGGCAGTAGATTGGCAATTTGGAATGCTAAATATGGGTATAAATTATAGGATGTTAAACATTTTAATCAGGTCCAGGTTTGTAATTTATGTCAGGGAAGGGAGGTCTGAAACCAACTACTGAATAATGAAAAGGCCATTCTGTGTGCTGCATCCACTGCAGGCTGGCCTGTGTGTGTCTGTGAGTATGTCAGTGAACATGTGATTGCCTTACACTGCTAAAGTCTCCTTTTATTTCTTCATCAATTCATTAATTCACTGATTTACTTCCTGAGCAGCGCTGAGACAGGTGGGGTTGTGGCTGGATTGTGTACGCTGCAGCTTTTGGGGGTTAAAGGGGAACTCCTACAATTCTAGTTTTTAAAGGGAGAAAGGGTGGTGGGGTAACCTCAAGGATATCATGCTTAGTCAAAAGAAAAGAAAAACAGTGCTTGAATCATTTTGAATGCTGCCTGTTTAGAGAAATAGAATTAGAGAGAGGATGGAAGACAACCTCATACGTAGGATTTCTACTCATAGAACGGAGATGGAAAGGTGCTGTTAGGCCTTTTGTAGCCCTGTGTGTGTGTGTGTCTGAAAATATAGGAGAGGGCAGATGAACGTGTGTGCACTTGCGACTTATGTGTAAACAGCTGTGTTCAGTCGACTGAAGCTGATGCTCTCTGTTGAATATTTTATCGAGAAGAAAAACAAAGTCTTTGTCTTCAGTCAGATGTGTTTTTCTGTTTTATTGTTTTCATTTATAGCACCAGCAAAATGATCGTGATTGCATGAAGGCTGAGATTATGTGTTTTTCAGTGTTATTACCCTAACGTCACTTAGCGTGGAGACAATTCAAAACCAGACAAAGTGAAATTTCACGAAATCAACTTGCTCTAAGCCACTAAGATGTAGAATTATCTTAGTGTGTGATTGTCTGTGGTATTTAGGGATGGCAGCAGGAGCAGTTGCTGCGGTGTAAAGTGGGAATGAACTGTTATCATGCAGAGATTACATCCAGAAGGCAAACATCTGGCATGCAGACCTAGACAGCCAGACCAGCAGACAATCACAAAAGCTGCAATAGCCAAGAGGTTGATCCGCACTGTGATCACAGAGATGATGGCTGCAGATATGATGTGCATGATGTCATTAGGTGCAATAACAAGCAATGTGTATGGGCAGGATAAAACAGGTTAGAGGTTAGAGTCAGTATGATTGGACATTTAGGGCACATTTATCTCCATTCAAAAGAAATCATTTGCTGCCATTCATAAAATACAATGTGCAAGCTCAATAATCAGTCCGGCACAAAACTGTTACTTTTTTTTCCCTGAGGGTTTTTTATGCATATTTTACACGTAACAGTCACCTGAAACTCACAATGAAAAAGGGAAGTTTTCACCAGGAAAAAAATGTCTAAACATGGCAACTCTTACTGTATGTCCTCTCATTACGGATGCTGTTAACTGAGGGAGGAGTGAAATTAGAGCTGAGTTTGAAACCACAAACTTCAATTGGACAAAGGGTAAAATAGAAGGAAATGGGCTATAATTGCAATCAAACAAAGCCATCATTTCACACTGAAGGATGAATAGAAACGTACGCGAAGTTAAACATGGCGTTCCACAAGGCTCAGTGCTTGGACCAATTTTATTCTCCATATATATACTTCCTCTTGGTAATATCATTAGGAAACACTCAATTAACTATTACTGCTATGCGGACGACACACAATTATAATTATCAATCAAACCAGACAAAACAAGTCAGTTAGCTAAACTTCAAGCATGTATTAAAGATATAAAATCCTGGATGACCTATAATTTTCTGATGTTAAACTGTAACAAAACTGAAGTTATTGTGCTGGCCCCTTAACACCTCCGAACTTCATTATCTAAAGATATAGCTACTCTGGATGGTGTTGTCCTGGCCTCCAGCACTACTGTCAGAAATCTAGGAGTTATTTTTGATCAGGATATATCCTTTAACGCCCATCTAAAACAATCATCGAGAACAGCCTTTTTTCATCTTCGTAACATTGCCAAAATTAGGAATATCCTGTCTCAAAACGATGCTGAAAAACTAGTCCATGCATTCGTTACTTCCAGGGTGGACTATTGTAATTCCCTATTGTCAGGTTGCTCAAATAA
Source organism: Perca flavescens (assembly GCF_004354835.1). Classification (NCBI taxonomy): domain Eukaryota; kingdom Metazoa; phylum Chordata; class Actinopteri; order Perciformes; family Percidae; genus Perca; species Perca flavescens. Next base: position 28,480,669 of record NC_041341.1, on the reverse strand, counting down.
GTCCCTTAAGACTTTCCAGCTGATCCAGAATGCTGCAGCACGTGTTCTGACGAGAACTAAGAAAAGAGATCATATTTCCCCTGTTTTAGCTACTCTGCATTGGCTTCCTGTGAAACTCAGGATTGACTTTAAAGTCCTTCTCCTGACCTACAAAGCCCTAAATGGTCAAGCACCATCCTATCTAGAACAGCTCTTAGTACCTTATTGTCCCACTAGAGCACTGCGCTCCCAGAATGCAGAGTTACTTGTGGTTCCTAGAGTCTCCAAAAGTAGAATGGGAGCAAGAGCCTTCAGCTACCAGGCTCCTCTCCTGTGGAACCAGCTCCCAGTCTGGGTTAGGGGGGCAGACACCATCACCTCATTTAAGAATAAACTGAAAACTCTCCTCTTTGATAAAGCTTATAGTTAAGAAGTGAGGAGTTGCAGCGTCCGCCTATCCCGGCCCACCTGCTTCTCTTCATAGTCATCAGATTTATTGATCATATAATCAATAATATAGTGTGAGTAGAGGCAGGCCAGTACAGCCTCTCATCAATGTTTTCATTCGTTTCCTTTTATATGCATCCTGTCCCAGAACTGCTTGTTACTAACCTAGCTCTGGGGAGTTTACTCCCCGGAGTCCTTATGTTTCTTCTTCGCAGAGCTCTGCGATTCCCTTCAACGCCCGGCCACGTCCTGCTGCGTCTGCTGCACCCACCCATGCTCCACAGCGCCACGTTTCATCCCGCAACGTCCTGCTGTGACATGAACTACAACGACTACCTTCAAAATCACTGTTCCACTATCTGTAATGCGACTATTATCGCCATCACACCCCCAACCGGCCCCGTCAGACACCGCCTACCAAGAGTCTGGGTCTGCCGAGGTTTCTTCATAAAAGGGAGTTTTTCCTTGCCACTGTCGCAATAGCCACTGCTAATGCTTAATCTTGAGGGAATTACTGTAATTGTTGGGGCTTTGTAAATTATAGAGTGTGGTCTAGACCTACTCTATCTGTAAAGTGTCTCGAGATAACTCTGTTATGATTTGATACTATAAATAAAATTGAATTGAATTGAATTGTTGTTTCACTAGAGGTTCAGTTTTTCCACTGAGTGCTTTATCTTTCTATTGGATGTATTACAATTAGATAATCTTAAATGATATCTCAATCACATGACTCACTTGTACAAAGTAAAAGCCTTCCCTGAGGTGAAGTGTTGATTTAAATCACTTTTGATTGACATTATATCTATGTTATGCCCAAATCTTATTTTTTTACAGTAATGTAGTCATGGTCATGTCCCTTCTCTCCCCATCATCACTGACCTCTTTGCTAGTCCTGACACATCTAGGATATATTGTTCCCTTTGGGCTGTCTCTCTCTCTCTCTCTCTCTCTCTCTCTCTCTCTCTCACACACACACACACACACACACACACACACACACAGTTGAGAAATACAGAATTCTATCAGCAGGCCATCAGTTGCAGCCAACAGCCCACTTCACGTCCACTGGGAACAGGTACGTGTCATTTTCTGTTCTTGTCTTCACCTCTCACATGTCACAACCTGACTAAAGCAGTACGATCTGATGGCACATGAAGGAGAAAAGAGAGGAGGAGAGGAGAGGAGAGAGAGAGAGAGAGAGAGAGAGAGAGAGAGAGAGAGAGAGAGAGGAGGATGGCCGTAACAGTAGCATTTTTAACGGATTTTAAGGATAGAGGTCCGGTCAAGAAATCATTAGAATTATTGAGACATTATTCAGACTGTATCTGGGCTCTGATTTCTTCATTACATAGGATATTACAGTAAGAAAAATATATTAATGTCTAATTCATGCAGCACATCCTTACTGCTCAAGTTAAGGAATAAATGTGGGGAGATTGGTACAATGGCCTGCTTTATTATTGTCGTCATTGTGCAGACCATGCACTGCACCTAATCCTTCACTACACACTAGCTACATGTTATTAACATAATAGGCTGTGAACACAATATAGTACAACTACACAGCTGGCCACTATTAGTAAAAGTCCCATGACCTAGACATGTTAATCCCTGTCCAGACATGCTGCAATACCTCCTATAGGGCAAGATGATTAACTTCAACCGCTATGCAGAATGCATGTAAGTAAGTACACACACACACACACACACACACACACACACACACACACACACACACACACACACACACACACACACACACACACACACACACACACACACACACACACACACACGCAATCAAGCATAAACATTATATACATATACTATACTCTAAGTACAGACACAGATAAAAACACTGGTAGATTAAAAAAGAAAAGAAAGCATACACATTCTAAATCCTCATAAATACACATCCAACTGTACACATAATAAACACTCATTGCAGACGTCAAAGAGATTAATGGTGTGATTTACGCAGCACATTTACGTCACTAATGTTCGTTTGTGATTATGCTCGTGGATCACGTGACGTATACGTACATGCATTAGTATCATAACAATTATGATGATATATGTATGATTGGGAAAAGATTGCTCTTGATTACAGTCGGTGGATCATTTGTATTAATAAAACATTTTATGTATAGATTCTAAAACAAAGGAGGGTAAAGACACTATTATTAATGTGTCTACGTATTTATCTGTTTGCATTTGAATGTTTGTCCACAAACTTACAATTATGCAAGCTTATAGCTGTGAGTTCACTTGTTTAAATGACCGTGTGTGTGTTTGTGTGTGTGTGTGTGTGTGTGTGTGTGTGTGTGTGTGTGTGTGTGTGTGTGTGTGTGTGTGTGTGAACATTTCTCTCTGGAAGTGTGTGTTGTGTGTACGTCTGTTATCTTGCGTGTTCTTACCAGGCAGGTCGCAGCCGAGGACCTCCATCCTCATGCCGATCCCAGCAGGCGACCACCTTTCCGGAAAGACTCTGATGAACTGGGCCACTATCTCATCGAACCTCCGCACCTCTGGAGTATCGTAGTGGCCGTTCCCCTCGAAAATCTAAGAGGAGGGAGGCAAAGGCACGTTGATAGTGATGTTTATCAGAGAGTGCTTCCCTATTTTCATTTTACAACATTTCCCTGTCCAGTATAAAGGACGTTTTCCTGCCAATTTTTACATTCCTGAGTTCACTTCAGCCACTGAGAAAATATGGCAACGTTCTGTAGCTTGCTCCGCTGATCTGAGTTGTTTTTCACTGACTGTCACTGTACAGTAAGATCCTGCTGCGATTTAAGGGAAAAATGTGTTTCACTGCTTGTCCAGTTTGTCTTAAAGCCAAGGCTGTCTAAGACGTGCCTAAGATACATCATGATGAGTGATACGCTTTACCCCATGTTTGTTTGATATATGTGGCATCTGTCAGAGTGGGTGCATTGATACATTGTTCTGTGGTAAAGACAGCATTGAGGATGAGTATCCCGTAACAATGGAGAAAGACGTAAACGCTGCTGAGGTAGTTAAATGTGTCATTTCACCACTCCACTGTTCAAGTCTCATTTAAAAAACAAAGGCAAAATCGTGAGTCTGTCTATCTCAAAGTCATTTAACACTCCTAATCAGCGTTGTTTCCAAGCACAGTATGACATGTGTCATGAAAATAACAACAGACTGATTTTCAAGTAAGTTTTTAAGAGGCTTGCAGCAGCCTCTGGCAAAAACAAGATTTATTACAAGCTGAAAACTGACTAGACCAATCCCTTCAAAATGTGGGCTGTGAAAGTTGTAATATTAGTTTCATTAATTGAATTGTATTTTCTGTCTATCCCATTTCTAGAATAAAAAAAAAAAAAAAAAAAAAAAAATATGATGAAAACCCCAGGATGCTCATTTAAAAAGACAGGCAGGCAGATGAGAGAGAACAGGATTTTAGCATCAGGAAAAAAGCCTGGCACTCAGTAGTACTATTAAAGCGTTTTAAGACGGAGTCAGAAAGGAGAACAGAGTTTAAAGTGCCCTGTCTCGCAGTGCATTAGACTGCCAGCAGTGTTGAGTGGTGATGCAGGAAAGACATTTTTAATTAACACCCATGAGAGACAAATAGAGGATGAGTGAACAGGAGGATGGGACACAGAGAAAAGCAGAGAGAGAAAGAGCACAGAGGACTTAGAGAGAGGCAAAGACAGAAGCAGCGAGAATGAGGAGTGAGGTGATTAAATTGAATTATTATCAGAGCTGAGGCTGTAATAAAAATGGCATTTTTTCCCCCTGAAAATGACAAGGCTGAGACAGAGAGAGACAGAGAGGGAAATAAAGAGAGGGAAACAGAGAGAGAGAGAGATAGAGAGAGAGAGAGAGAGAGAGAGAGAGAGAGAGAGAGAGAGAGAGAGAGAGAGAGAGAGAGAGAGAGAGAGCGAAGAGGGATTGAGTTGAAAGACAGCTATAAATAAACGATCAAATGAGGGAGAAGTGACAGTGACAATCAGAGAAAGGAGAGTACATATGTACTGTATGTGTCAGACAGACACAGCCCCCCTCCTTTACCTTTGCAAACCCAGTCTTGCTGTCAGTGATGTAAGTCCAGTCTTTGCCGGTCAAGCTGTGCGCCAGTTTGTACTTCCTGACAAACGCTCTGTTCTCAGCGCTGGTGCTGCCCTCTAGCCCTCTTGCACCCTGGGTAATGATGCCACGCACCATCTTGAGCCCACCAAGGTCCACCTGCAACACAGACAAACATAATCATCACTGTTAGCTCACTCCCTGCACAACAGAATCATACCACTTTCCAGCTCTATCCTGTCAGTTCAGAAATGAAAGCTAGTCAGTGGCTCAAAATGTTGTCCACTGTGTGAATCTCTTGCTTTGCATTTGGCTGAGTGCATTGTGATCCTTGATTTTGTCATATGGTTTATTCTTAGCTTTCCTACATCTTGGATTATCCTCTGGTAGCTGATTCCAGCATCCCTTTCTCCCCAAATGGGCTTCGATATCATCGTTTGTCCAGCGTGCATTTTTTCAGTGATTTTGTTTGTTCAACAGTGTTTGCCATTGCAGATGCTATAGCACATGATGGGTTTGTTTCGGGTGTGTGTATTTGCCTTTGTTTGGAGGGGATGACACACTGTTGACACAATTTAGTTAAAGGAAGTTCTCCCCAAAGAATATGTAAGGAAGAAGCAGCGAAGAGGCTCCAGCTAGCAACCTTCTGATGCAATAGAATGAACCCCACCTGTAGCCCCTCATCTCCAACTAAAGTCTCCTTTATAATGAAAAACAAGTAACCAGTTCTGTAGAACACATACTGTGCTGTAAAAAAACAACAACAAGATCAGTCATAAGGACATGGTGATGTACCTGTAGCCACTCTTCTCCAGCTATGGGCTGTGTCGGGTTGGGGAACCAGCCTGACCGACTGGCCACCAGCCTGGCTGCCCCCATGGAGCCGTGGATGTCTCTCATGGATGACGCAGATATCTGGGAGTCGGGTAGCAGCCCAGACAACATGCCTTGCAGCTCTGAGCAGGGCGCATCTGGACCGGACACAATGAGAAAATTGGAATAAGAATGTAATCACTGCATAGTAAAACAGTTCTAAGCACAGTTTGGAAACCTTTCCAATGCTTTCTCTTAGTGTAAAGATCAGTACAGCATCCAACATTTGACAGTCAGCTGCTAAAAAAAACATTGTATTTATGAGTTGTCTGATGGGAAAAGGATACTGGGTTGATGATGGAGCTTTGTCGAATGAACCAACAAGAAATATATATATTTGTAATGGTCTCTGCAATGTACTACCACACAGTAATAAAATAAAATTGACAAAAAAGTTAACCAACTGTTTACTGTGATGGATTTTATATCAAGTCTGTGAAAAGAAAATGTGAAATGAAATTAGAGGCTGCCAGGAAGGTAGCTATTCAATCGAAAAGCTGCTTTGGAGTGATGGAAGTGATCAGGCATATACATCCTATTATTATCATGCTTTAAAGTCTATTGGATTTTCTGTTCTCTGAATCTAGTCTGGCTACATGACATGGCTGCATTGCTAAACAACTAACAATTCAAAAAACTCTTTATGAATAAATGTGAATTTAAGGTCAGGAATAATTTAATATCACCGTTTGATCTCATCTCGGAGCAAAACTCTTGTGCGATTGTGACTTGAATTATAACACTACACTCCGCTGCTTTCCATCAACTATTTCTGTTTTTCCTTCCTGCTGCCGCAAAGACAATGCATAACTTTAACCGAGCTTCCAAAGGGGATTCTTCATGGGAATTTGAGCAATCCCAAATGTAAAAACTAAATGAGAGCATGCTACAGATCAAAGGGATACTGTTTATTATTCTGACAAATGTGTTTAAGTCTAACAAGCATCAGAATATTGCAATGAATAATGATTAAAAAAAAATTAAAAACAAAGGGAACAAAACAATGTGACCATTTTGTTTTGAAAATAGAAAAAAAATGAATGGGATAAAAGTAGAGAGGGTGTGAGGGAGGAAGAGGACTGAAAGGAGGAAGTCGGGATAAAAGGTGAAGAAGAAGAGTAAGGAGGAGATAAGGAGATAGCCAAAAGGTCAAATAGAAGGATGGACTGGAGAGAGAGCAAGTGAATAGAGAGGGTAAATAAGATAAAGAGAAAAGAAAGAAGGAGAGAGAAAGCCGATTGACGGTGAAGGGTGACGTTGATTGATGGTGACATTCTTCAGGTCCACATGGAGATGAATGTTTAATGCTGTGACGTCTGCAAACACGCCTCACTATGGTAAATAATGAATCAACAATGAAGAGCAACAGCTAAGCCATGCTCCCTCAAGCCCTTTAAAAGACAAGAAAACTGATTATGATACAGTTTTATTATTGTATATATTCTATGTTTCTTCTTTTTGCATCTATCTATTTGAGCAGCTGCACTCCAGGTGTTTTTTTTAAATACAGGAGTGCAGTGGGAGTGGATGAGAATATGATCTCTGGAGATCACAGTAGCAGAAACAGCTATATATCGCACACCAGCATGAGAGCTCTTAAGCTCTTTCTCTTTCTCTCTCTCTGCCTCTCTCTCTCTCTCTCTCTCACACACACACACACACACACACACACACATATACATAGACAATAAAATAGAGAAGGTCTCTCACGGAGGTTGAAACACACTTTCACTCTGATGCTAAGCCCACACATGGGCGCACACACTGCTTACAAAAGCTGTAAAGTACAACATTGAGGCTCTACTTAGCTGATACATGTAGTCACACACACACACACACACACACACACACACACACACACACACACACACACACACACACACACACACACACACACACACACACACACACACACACACGTATGGCTTGACCCGCACACTACATGAGCCTGGTGAGAAAAATGATAGAGGTGCCAAAAACAAATGATTGATATGTGCTGCAGGGCTAACATAAAATGAGATTAAAGAAGGAGAGAAGGAGGAAAGGAGGAACAAAGAGTTGAATGAAGCAGGGAAAAGAGAAGATTTAAGGGAAGGGGTAGGGAGGAGAAAATGAGAGACAGAGAGAGCAAAGTGGGAATGGAAGCTGTCAGCAAAGGCAATATAAGGACAGAAGAGAAAGTAGAATGAGATGGAAGAAAAAAGAAACAGGGAAGAGAGATAGGTAGAGAAAAAAGTAGAGAGAGACATAAAAGTGTGATTTAAGTTAATGACATGTCACTGACTGACTGCTTTATGTTTGCCTTTATAGGCCTGTGTAGGACATTATCACATCCCCCTGGCAGTGTGTTCGGGTGTGTGTTTGTCAATATGTGCAGGGAAAAGAAAAGAGAAGATACTGCATAGCTATTAGAGGGTATGTTTGGTTATAAAGTTTCTCTGTAGGTTATAGACATATCTTCCTGAAAGTGTTGTCACTCTGTTTTCATCTAAAGTGACACACTCTGTCATTTCTCTCAACAAAAGGCAAAGTAGTCTGAAACTTTCACAATTTTGCTTATAAAGTCAGTGTTTTCCTCAGGCCAGTGATTGATTGCAGACATTACAAGGCAGCAGAGATGGGGAATATACGGGGAAACAGAAACGGCCAAAAGATGCATTGAATGGGTTCTCACTGCTGAGAGTATAGTGAGAAAAGTAGGGTGATATACAATGCAATTTCAGGTGTTAAAATAGGGTAAAAAATAGGATATCGGTAGACAAGAACACAGGCAAAGATACATGATGTATGCCACATCCCTGTCTCTTTTGTCTGCGTTCACCCTCTCTGTCTCTCTATCATACACAGACACACATACACACACACACACACACACCGCACAGGGACACATACACACAAGCAGTATCATATTGTTTAGGTGTGATTGCGATTTGTGTGGGTGCTGAAATAGCCCTCCTAGATAAGAGCATATCTGTCCCTCTCAATGGCCACTACGATGGCAGCAGAGAGAGGCTCTAACCCAATAATGATACAGTGCAGCTGGGACACACATACACACACACACACACACACATTGAAACTCTCTCTTTTACCATTTCTATAACACAGACAGACACACACACAAACACAGCCAGTCTAATTAAGTTTTATCTATTTATAGTATTGAGCTGATTATGCTGGTTGAAATCGTGTTTGTTTGCCAGGGCTGCAGATGAAAGCTGAGAGCCTGTTACTCTCTGATGTTATCACCCACACATCACACTCTAGTATTATTCTATTAGGACTGAGTCTGTGTGTGTGTGTGTGTGTGTGTGTGCGCGCGTTGTGTGAGTGGGAGACAGAGAGGGAGGATATGTATATGAAAGAGCGAGGGCAAGAGTGTGAGTGCACATGAGAGTGGGTGTGTTGTGTGCATGTGAAAGACAGAGAAATAGATGAGAGGAAGGAGAGGAGAATATGAATAGAAGCATTGAATGGATTGATGGATGGACACATTTCTGAATTGTTTATCATTAAGGTTATATAAATGAAGAGGGAAAAAAAGACCCTTTTACATTCGCTTGCTTGTTCTTTTTCAGGCAATGTTTTCTGAGGGAGTTATGTTTGCTGTGACCCACCTTCTGACCCGGTGTAAAAGCCAGTATATCATTGGTATTAAATTTGGCAAGACCACTACCATGTGTTCACAAGAGTGAGTCCCATGAGGAGAAAAATCTGAGAAACTTTGCAGAAGAAGACGCTTCATCTTTCTTACCCGTAATCTGACAGCCGTAGAGTTCGAACCGCAGTGCGATGCCGTTCTTCCACGTCTGAGGTCTGATTCGTACAAAGCGGGCCAGGACCGGCTGTGGGATCCGATTGAGAACCACCTCTGTGGCGTCAGTGTTGGCATGGAAAACCTATGTAGAGAGAGGAACAGACATAATTTAATGATACTACATTATAATGGCTGTAGGGATTCTCCCTTGCTACTCTGGACAGGAAGGGCAGAGGGCACAGTGAGCGACACAGAGCTGAGCTGCCTCAGCGTCTTCTTAAGGACAACACAGGGACACAGCGGACTTTATGGACACATATCCTCTTGGTCAACAGGACAAAGGATAAAGTCAGCTGTTGCAAAGTCATAAAGCATTACAATTTGTTTTGATTTGATATATGTATTTAACAGTTTCCTGTGTTTTCTGTGAAAAAGGCGAGGACAGCGGAGAAGCCTTATTAACCCTGATATGGTTCAGACAGTTTGTTCACATGTTGAGATCTTAGCCACGCTAAGTCAGTTGGTCTGTCAGTTGGTCCACCACTTTGGTCCAGGCTGAAACAGCTCAACAACTATTGCATGGATTGCCTTAAATGTATGGTTCCCAGATGATGTCTCTTTATGACTTTGGTGATTGGCATCCAGCCAAAAGAACAAATTCCCAACTTTTCTTCTAGTGCCCCATGAGGTTCACATTTGAGGCTTTGAGTGAAATGTCTTAATGACTACTGGACTGATTGCTATACAATTTGGTAGAGACATTCACATCTACCTCTGAAAGAATTGTAGTAACTTTGGAAATCCCTTTACATTTTATGAATGAAGTAATGGCAGTAACATGGACATCTCAACTATAACTTAATGGTCAACAGTTATCTAAATAAGTGCACAGACAGACTATTAAACAATAGGGATCCATAGCAACATTATATATGGTTAAAACTGGACAGTTTTATGCTCAGGACAAACTAAGAATGAACTAAAATTACAATCTTCCTCTTCTATGTGGTCACATACATAAACAGACAGTGAATATATTGCTTCAGTTTACAAAGGAAGGAATGAATGCAGAGGTTTTCTAACAAAAAAAACACACACACAGTCTTAGGGCATGCAGAGTGTAATAAATCAAGGGTGTAAGTATGTGAGAGAGCATCCTCCACTCACGTTCTCTTGACTTAACCACACACACACACACACATATACACACACACACACACACACACACACACACACACAAGAAAACATCAACTTTACTCTTTCAAGCACAGAGAGCAAAGAAAAACATACACTGTCGCCCCTCAACGCACAGACATACACAACATGATACTGTCTCACACATACACCACCAAACACACACTCTCATAAAGTGCCCTCTGAGCTCCGACACTCCCCACCATACATAACACACACACACACAATGTAATTTCCTCTGAAAACACACACAAATAAAGATGAAAAAAGGAAACTGAATGCAAGCGCACATGGCCAGAAGCATTCTTTTTGTCTCTAATATCTCTGTCTATCTGACAGTCATGTCTCTCTCTTTCTTTCTCTCTCTCTCTCTTTCTCTCTGGCATGATGACCGCTGTATACACTGTATGCATTGAATACACTGCTGTAAATTTAAGAAGAAAAAAATCTATCCTGTTGTTTCATTAGAGAACCTCAAAGGCTGTTTTCCCTCTGTGTCTCTAACACTCTTTCTATTATGTCACATCATTGCTGAAAACACAGCATAATGTGTTTATTACAGAGAGCAGTAAAGCTCATTTAACAGAGCCAAAAGACTCAATTACTTGCTTGGTTACTCATTTATAGATGTTCGCTCTGTTTTTAGAGTGTGTGTGCCTGTGTGTAAATTCCCTATTTTCAGCATGACCCGTCAGGGGTGACAAAATATGGATGAAAAGGAACAAGAGTGGGCTACTAGGCCAGCTGGGAATTGAACCCATGACCCACTGGGTGTATGATACAAAGTCAGATGCAGTGAACGCATGCCCTTACAATGGCCTTAATACCAGAAACTGTGACCAGTTAAATGATGGAAAAAGGCCTAAAGGCCCCAAAAGACGTAATGGGATTGTGGCCTGTAATTACAAGTATGTGTGTGTGTGTGTGTGTGTGTGTGTGTGTGTGTGTGTGTGTGTGTGTGTGTGTGTGTGTGTGTGTGTGTGTGTGTGTGTGTGTGTGTGTGTGTGTGTGAGTGAGTGAGTGAGTGTGTGTGTGTGTGTGTGTGTGTGTGTGTGTGTGTGTGTGTGTGTGTGTGTGGAGTGTCGGTGTGTAAAAGTGTAATTATGAAGTCTCACTCTAAGGAGTTGGGGGCTGGTGGGTGATTTCTGATTTCCCTTGGTGCCCACTGAAACTTTTCCTCAGCCCATGTGCGCACACACACACACACACACACACACACACACACACACGCGCACTTGTATGTATGTGCCTTATGTGTACATAAGAATGTGCATACAGTGTGAGTCTTTGACTTTTTGTGCACGTGTGTTTGTGTGAATGTATGTAAAACCTTGCTAGTGTCCTTTACCAGCAGTATTAATTTGTGATGGCATGTTTGTGTGTGTGGCAGACACTTCTGTATACATGCTGTTCATTTTTTTTCTCTATTATCAGCTTTGTTCAGGGTCACCAGACAGAGCTGCAACCGTATTTCAGCTTCTGCTTCGTGAAAACCTTTTACTGCTACAACTGCTGCTTTACTTTTGTCAGTAAACCGAAATCCTATTAGTAGCAGGCTGAAAACATGATAAGACCAGCACTCATTGCTGTCAGATCTTAACACACACTGATAATCTTCATAAGAACTGTAAAAAAAATCTCTTTAATATTCAAAATCAATGGTAAGATGACCCGGTCAACATTTTAATATGTTTTTTACACAGTGCATATTTTACACTGCAGAATGTTGGTTGTCCCCTTTTGTAAGTTGGCATATGTTATCATGCAGTTAAATAGTCATAGTGGTATCGTACTACACACTTACAAACAAAATGTTTTTCTTACAATATATTACTGTAAACAAAAGCCTCTCGGCTCTACAGTGGGAATCCACAGTGAAGAGGTGGAAGGGGATATGTAGCATCTCTGAGGTCTTCAACTTAAATTCACTGACCGTCAGTCTCTTTCTGAAAGGCTTCTGCAACAATCAGCTAATGGACTGAACCCGCAACCCAGCTCAGGTTATTATGTGTGTATGTGTGTGTGTGTGTGCACGTTTGTGTGTGTCTGTTTTGTGCAGCTTTGTTAATGGTCCGATGTCTTCGCCTGTGTTAAGAGACAAGGCAAGCTGACACCAGGAACACTGGAGTTAACAGATGCTTAACTTTAGGTGTCTCTCTCTCTCTCTCTCTCTCTCTCTCTCTCTCTCTCTCTCTCTCTCTCTCTCTCACACACACACACACACACACAAATTCTATAAGAACAATTCAAAACAAGAGAAATCTTTTCGATTCCAATGCCACTTTCATCTCTCAGTAAAGGTCAGAGGTAATAGACATGGAGTGAATACTATTTTCTCCTTCATTTACACACACCTACTCTGCTGAATATCAATGGTGTGCAGGGCAGAAGGACACACGTTGTGTAGCTGCCCCTGGTTTGTAGTCAAAAGGAGACTAACCAGGGCTAACGTGTAACTACAGGATAAAAAAAGAGGCTGACGAGGAATATGTCCACCTCATGGGAAAGAAAAGAACAGGTGTGCGTGCGTCTGTGTGTGTGTGTGTGTGTGTGTGTGTGTGTGTGTGTGTGTGTGTGTGTGTGTGTGTGTGTGTGTGTGTGTGTGTGTGTGTGTGTGTGTGTGTGTGTGTGTGTGTGTGTTTGTGTGTGTGGCTGCGTCGTGAGCCTGCAGGGCCACAGTCAGTCAGCCAGTGAGGACCAGCGCAGACACGCTGAATTATTCAAATGTCCGCGCTATGTGTGTGTGTGGATAGAGTTATAAAATAGTAAAACACCCCCCCATCTCCTCTCATTTCATCACACAAGGACAAATACACACACACACACACACACACACACACACACACAGACTTCAAGGAGGTAACTTGTGTTTGACAGCTGAATCCTGGTGTATGTGCGACAGCACAGTCCACAAATCTCACAAACCGAATGACACATGGCACCCTTATAATATCCCCCTTTGTCCCTTTCCTCTCTTTTTCTCTCAGCTTTTTTTTCTTCATTTGTCACAAATTCTTTCCTCCCTCTCTCCTTTGACCTCACTCTCCCTCCTGCCTTTCCCTCACCTCCCTCATCCCACTACTCTGTCGTTTCATTTAATTCCCCCTCTCCTGACATCCTTACAGTATGTGTTGCTGAGACCCCTGATCTACCCAGAGGGATTTATGGTCAACACCCTTGTCTGCTATTCTCATTAATCCTCCTCTCCTCCGTGCCTTCGTCCATCCGTCCATCCTTCCTTCTTTTGCTCCGTGGTTCCCCTGTGAACAATTATTTTCCCCTCTCTGCCTCGTTCCTTCATTCACTTGTTCCCCTATGAACCTAACTCCCTTTGGCTTCCACCTCTCTTCCTCCCTCTGCACAACTCAGTTTCTTCTCTCTCTATCAGCTCAATGCTTGACTGCTCGACCTTTTGCTTGTGTTTTGCTTTCTTTCTTTCTTCATTTTTTTCAAACTACACTTTCCTCTCATCACGAACCATCTCCCTCCCTCTGATTCCACCCACGTCTCCCACCTCCATCCCTCTCTCTCTCTCTCCATCCATCCATCCTCGCTCCCACAGATTAAGGTGGGAATAGGAGATTTTGGTCTTGGCTGAGGTCCAGTGTTGTAATGGCCACAGACAGCTCTGCCTGCAGCAATTCAGGAGGGCTACGTAATGACATTTGTACCGCGTTATGCTTAAAGGTACCTCTACCAGCAGAAGGTCTCAGACTCTTTTAGACGAAGAGTCGAACTAAGACAACATCATCGAGACCTCAGGTCACTGAAAATTGCCACTTTTCTCTCAGCATGTGGGCAACCTCCCATACCCAGGCCCACAGCCAACTCTGAGCACTGCTTAAAGTTATACTGATAGTGTCATTATCTTTTTTCCCGTTTCTGCATGATGCTCACGTTAGTGCTCTCATGATAGTTTACATGAGGAGTCAAATGATCTGACATGACCTGATCATCAAGAGGTGGTATGAAAAATGGCTGCCGCAAAAGTAAAAACAGCAACAGAGAAAGAAAGAAACTCTTGTGGATTAAAAAGACAAAGAAAACTTCAAAAACAAATTGCCTAAGAATCACAACTAATCCTAGAGAAACGGCACAGCATATTGGTTCCGCAATGATGATTTCTAATATAATATTGTTCACCCTGTATTTCCCCCCTGTCTTATACTTTGCCCATCTGTCTGCTCCTTTTCCCTCTTTATCTAGTGAACTTCTTAAAAAGTACCTGTCATTTGTGAGAATGTAGGAACAAATGCTGTATGAATATTACTTCTCCTCCCCACAAAACGCTCCCACAAGTTAACATATATTCCATATGTGCCATCTGGCTCACAACAGGCCTTTAATGACATTATCAAATACATTACAGATCACACAAATCATCATGATGTTGTGTGACAGTGGCGCCGCCCCCTATGGGCTGGCTCCCAGATGTTTAAAAGCAGAGTGTGTGTCTTTGTGTGCACAGTGGCTGCTTTATTAAGAGTTACTCATCCGAGGATAATGTTAACATACAACAAGCATTCATGTGTGTGTTCTTGCTGTTGTGTTGTGCAGGAGTGTGTGTTCGCAGGAGCGTAGGCAGTTTGCTATGCTCATGCTTTTCTTTTCTTAATATCAATGTGGCTCCCATTAATTTTTGTCCTCCTTTCATGCCTCTTGCTCATAAAACATGAATTCAATAATTCTTCTAGATTAACACACACACACACACCCCCCAAACCATTGCTGTAGCCAAGCACAAAAAGTAATTTGTTCGAGCAACATAAACGTGCCTGTCTATTTCATGATGACTTTCTCAGAACATTGGGGGGTGAATGAAGATGTGAAGAGAGCGAGTGTGTAGACAAGGAGGGAGGATTTATGAATGACAGATAGACTTTGAGAGAACTAGTAAAGGGGTGAGTGAATGAAAATGTCAGACGAGAGATGGATGGATGGATGAATGGACAGTTCAGAGCAGGTTCAACAAGTTAAACAGAGAGGAGTTAGGGCATTTCTATATATGCCTTGCATTGGTAGAAAAACTACTTCATCTCGAATTAAAGTAGAAAATAAATCAGTATATGTGCTTTAAGTTCCGAAAATACTTTTCACACTCTTACAACTGATCATAAAATGATCTAGGATCTGCTCTCAATTATGAAAACTTTTTCCTTGGATTATCCTGTGAATGCAGACACAGCATTTTACACACCCCAGCTATAAAACACTCTGTCGAAAGATCCTTTTGGCCATTGACATTTGAGTTATTTATATGTATTTTTAACATAAATGACAGACTCTCACTTACTCCCCAAAAGTTGACAGTTGGGATGGCAAGGCCGATGCTGACTGACTGTCTGCAGCATGTCAGCTGAGAAGGGACATTAGCCCCCAAGATGCTGACACCATCGCTTCATCATCAGATAAATGACCATCGCTCTCTTCGTCTTTTTTTCAGCTCTCGCTGCTCTACCTTTACTCTGCTTCCTCTTTCATCGCTCCCTCTCAGGACAGAGGAAGCACCATGACATGGATACCAAATTGTAAGCCTGTATATAGTATATTCAAGTCAATTTTATTTTCACATATCACAAATTTGCCTCAAGGGGCGTAACAATCTGTACAGCATACAGCAACCTTCCTTAGACCCTCGATTCAAAAAAGGACAAAACACCACAAGAAAAAAGAGAATAAATTAAAAAAAAAACTTTAACAGGGAAAAAATGGAAGAAAGCTCAGGAAGAGCATCAAAGAAAGGGATCCCTCATCCAGGACAGACAGGCATGCAATAGATGTCGTGTACACAGAATAGACCAACATGGTAAAATTACAGTATGGACAATCAGGATGACAAAATATTCATACAGTATGTCTGGTTAATATCCATAAAGTACAAAGATGATGACCCTGATCCAACCATCAGATTACAGCACAGACGTGTGTGTGTGTGTGTGTGTGTGTGTGTGTGTGTGTGTGTGTGTGTGTGTGTGTGTGTGTGTGTGTGTGTGCATGTGTGCGTGCATGCGTGTGTGTGTGTGTGTGTGTGTGTGTGTGTGTGTGTGTGTGGAGGGAAGACAAGGGAGGGATACTCTACCAGAAGCTGCTGCTGATTTATTCTAAACCCCTCCTCCTCCTCAAAGACAGACACACACACATATATGCACGCACACACACTCCTCTGTGTCTCCTGAGGCATTCAGCGCTGAAGCAGCTTTCCAGGGTTATTGGAGGAATCAAGAGGGATTATGGGTGGTGACACGAACTAACCTCAAAACACAATTATTAATCTGTTTTGCATATTGGATTGTTATTGTTTTATAGTCTGGTGTTAGCAAAATATTGTTATTTGACTGTCAATACAACTGGCTGAATGACAAACTGAGTGATTGATTGATTGATTGATTGATTGATTGATTGATTGATTGATTGATTGATTGATTGATTGGTTGGTTGGTTGGTTGAGTTGAGTTAAGTTAAAAAAGAGTTGAATTTACTTGCTCATACTGCACCAATTTATCACATGATCAATGTTCTATTCAATTTAACCATCGACTAAGGTTAATAAGCATAAACAGGATTTAAAAAAAAACTCACACTTCCTTTCTTCTTCTATTGTCCCTTTATTTATATATATTTTTTCTCCACAACTCCCTGTATTTTAGCCATCCATCATTTCTCCGGGACTTGGCTACATCTATAAGCCTTACAGGATCTGCAGTCCACAGAGTAGCCCCAGATGGTTAGACGGAATCTCCGGTTTCTTTCTCAAAGCATGCAGAAGCATTTGCGCTGTATGCATGCATCTGTGAGTATGTGTGCATGTATTAATGAAGGAATAAGGGTTTATAGCACAGAACTAGACGTGGTGGCATTAGACCGCAGCACAAACATATGTGACCACTATCGCAGTGGGAGAACGGCCGTGATGGAAAAAACAGCCAAAACCACTGGAACGCTCCTCTACTTTAATTGCAGTTGCAACCATTTTAACGACGCTCGGTACCGTCTGCTTCATTTCTAGACTGCAGCACACTCACCGATGATTCATCATGCTTTAACACCACTGAGAGAAACAGCTAAGAAACCTGTCCAACCAGGTCGACGTTAGGCAGAACTCTGACCGGTGAGTAACAGAAACCAGATGGGATGTGAAAAGCAGACTGTGCAGTCTAGTGTAAGTGTAGCTGCATTCAATGATGTAAGGTATCACTTGGAGCTTGGAGACGTGTGCTGATTCTGGCTTGGTCGTAAACCCTTAAATGACTGTAATTGCAGACACCGGTTGAATTTTGGGCTTGTGGTCAAGTGTTGCTGCATATATTCCATCTCATATGTTCCTCTGCCTCTTCCATGTGCATGTCGAGGCATGTGTGTCACCTAAGAGCATCCAGACTTTCTCTCTCGTCTTGACTATTTAGCGGTCCATGTCAAGGCAGGAATATGTGTGTGTGTGTGTGTGTGTGTGTGTGTGTGTGTGTGTGTGTGCGTGTGCTGTGTGTGCTTCTGTTTGTCCATGAGTCTGAGCCTACCTTATGATTCTTGCCATGTCTGTACACCATCCAGTCCTCTCCGTTGGTGCTGACCTCCAGCTTAAAGGTGGTGACATGGTAAGCCTTTTGAGTTTCCTTTGAAATGGCGCCCTGCGTGGCGATGCCTGTAAGCACCTTCAAGGTATGGAGGTCCACCTGTTGGCGGGGAGGAGAGAGGAAGTTTTATCAATTAATAAAAACATCATGAATAATGAACATCAAAGAATGCGCACAAGCTCAAAACTGATCAATCAGCTGGTTTTCGAAGGAGTGTCTGGTGTATACAGTGGTGGAAAGCAAATGTACAAGAGTACTGTACTTAAGTACAAATTTAAGGTACTTGTACTTTACTTGAGTCTTTTCTTTACATGCCACTTTCTACTTCTACTCCACTACATTTCAGAGGGAAATATTGTACTTTTTACTCCACTACATTCATCTGACAGCTTTAGTTACTAGTTAATCTTTACAGATTAAGATTAGCACACAAAACACATGTAGTTTATAAAATGCAATGTTGTATTATAAATTTAACTACCAAACAATATACAGGCCTACCAGTCCAGCTGATTAGCCGATTAAACACTTAGTTGACTGACAGAACTGTTTGGATCGTTTCCAGTTCCTAAAATGTGAGGATTTTTCTGCATTGAGTACTTTTATTTACTTTAAGTACATTTTCCTGATGATACTTACCTACTTTTAACATTTTAACATTAACACACAAGTAACATTTTCAATGCAGGACTTTTGCTTGTAACAGAGAATTTTTGTGTGGTATTAGTAATTTTACTTAAGTAAAAGATCTGAATACTTAAAAAAAAAAATCTCCTTTTCCCTCTCTCTCTCTCTCTCTCTCTCTCTTTTGGCAGATCAATAATGACCTGGGGCTCATTTGTATTTCCTCCCATACAATAGCCATGATCACCTCCCCATCTTGATTGTCGATGCTAAGCTACGTGTCTGGCATCCTGCTAGCTGTGTTGCATTATACATGGACAGCATTGTGTGCTGAAAGCCAGCTTCAAACTTCTTCATTTCAAGGTCCCTCAAGTAGATACACATTTGTTTTGCTCCGCAGTGCCCAAAATGAGTAGACCACGCAGAACAACATAGCTCTTTAAAAATGCAATGGAATGAAACAAAAAAACATATTTTCAGACTCTCAATTTGTAAGTGATATTAAGCAACAAGAGATTATATTGTTTCATGAATATATTTTTAAACACGGTTAATGAGGACTTTTATACATATGTTTTTTGGGTTGTTTTTGTACTTGTGTCTATCTAACATGACTTTGTTGAGGGTTATAGTAGTAATATTTGCAATTCCTTACCGGGAAGACAGCACACCTGCAACTGTTTAACATGAGTAGCTCACATTTTGAAGCCCTCAGTTTACATGAATTATGTTACATTGTGACAGTGACTGGTGATCCATGCCTCTACTTTACAGAACAAGGTTTTGAGACAAAGATTGGCTGCAGACAAATAAAGAGCAGAAGATGAGTATGGTTCTACTGTAGGTTATAACATTTATTCTCCTCCATTTGGGCTGTTGAAACCTCTAGATTAATCAGAGCTTGTTGTTTGTGTGTGTGTGTGTGTGTGTGTGTGTGTGTGTGTGTGTGTGTGTGTGTGTGTGTGTGACTGGCTGTGCCTCCTACTGGGGTATAGTACAAAACACCAGGGGAGGTAAAATGTTGCGTTTGTTATCTGTCAGAGAGACAGGTGTTTTAGATTACTTCCAATGTACACATGCACACACGCACGCACGCATGCAAGCACACACACACACACACACACACACACACACACACACACACACACGCCTGTACGCTTAGGGCCAGACAGAGATCCACCAAGACAACTAATCGATGGTCTGGAACCAAGGAGAGGAATGGATGGGAAGAGGAGAGGAGGGGTGAGGAGTAAGGGAATAAGAGAGAGAGAAAAAGAAGAGAACGTAAAGACGAGAGAGAAAGAGAAAGACAGAGAGAGAGAGAGAGAGAGAGAGAGAGATGCTAAGGGCTTCACATCATCAATCTGCACCACACCCCACTGGACCAGTCCGGAATAGAATGGAATAGAGCAGAATATAATAGAACAGAATCAAAAAGAACAACAGCATAAGCTACATTAGAGAAAGTGCCCTAGAGAGAGATTTAAACCACACACGTGGCCCTTGAGCCAACATAGCAACACATACATGCCTGAGCTGCATGGGCACACATTTTAACAAACACACACACAAACACACACACACACACACACACACACACACACACACACACACACACACACACACACACACTCATGAGAGACCAGGGGGTGCAAGATGCGAGAAGGAGAGGCATGTTGGCATTTATGACAGCTGCTTGTCAAGACACGAGGCTGCAAACACACACATATGCATAAACACACACCTATGTACACACACACACACACACACACACACACACACACACACACACACACACACACACACACACACACACACACACAGGGGCCTTGCTCTCTGCTAGGTGTTAACGCAGAGGAACAGCTGAGAGCCTCTGTGGAACGCAGCGACCCCACCACAACACGGGTGACCGGAGAGAGACAGAAAGACAACATGAAAGAAGTAGAAGCTTAATTTCAAGCCAACTGTCAAGACAATTTCATGCAAAGATCGAACGTGTCACGAACAATATAATCAGAATCAGGGTCTTTCCATGGGCTGAGGAGAGTATCAATGTTAATAAAGTCCGTAGAAATACGAGCTAATATACTGTGTTTATATGAAGGAACTTTCTGTAGTGATTTTTCACGTGTTTTTCCGTATTTTGAATTTTGGATTAACAGAAAAGTATGTTAAAAGATAGAGGCTATACTTTAAATTTAGAGAATTTTCTTGATTTGGATTAACAGAAGTGTCCGTAAACTTAACAGAAAAGGTACTGGTAATTTTCTGCCAGGACATTATTCATTTTTCTATGGATTTATTTGTTACAGTGTGGACCGTCTGAACGTCAGAAAAAAAACAAATCCTGAAAAAATGTGGAGAGACTTTTTAGCGATTCATGTCAAGCAAATTCTTTAATGTTAGCTCATTTTTGAGAGGGGGGGCAGAGAGAGTGAGCTGTCAGCTGCAGTTGAGGTGAAACAGGAAGGAAGTGTGAGACTGATGGGACCTTGGCCTCATGCTGCCTCTTGGCCACAGTCCCTTCCTGTGTTTGCTGGCCCAGAGTTTGGCCTCGGTAGAGCTCTGACAATCAGAACTACTACTTCTATTCTGTCTGTGGCTATCTGCGATTGTGTTACTGTTCTTACAAATGAACAGATGAGGTGCTTGCCTGGTTCCTGTCTCCTTGAGCAAAACACTGATCCCTCACTGGCCTCCTTTGCTGTTAACTGAACACACGTGTCATCATTTCTTAGAAGCAGCACATCTTGGGTTGTCTAATCACAGGCTTTCGAGAGGAAGGAATATGTTAGCCGCACAAAAGAAAACCTAATTCTTGTTTGCTTTTATTGTGGGTGTGATTGTGCTGCAAGATTTTGGTCAGGAAATCTGAGAGTTAAGCAGCTGGCAACCTGACAAGTTGGCAAAAGGCGATGATGATGATTTCTGGTTCTCGACACTTGCTTTTAAAATTCTACAAAATAGAGAAGACTGCATCTGACATTGGGTACAGGAAGGGTTCAAACTGATAACATTGACTATTTATATATAACATGACATCACGCCTATTTCCAAAAAAGCTTGTTGACAACGAGTAAAGTTAAACCTGTGGGCAGTCTTTGCAAGGCTACAGGAAGGTGACACCCAACAAGATAATCTGTTGTTTATAGAAGGCGTCTAACTGAAGAGTGCCTTGCAG
This sequence comes from Perca flavescens, assembly GCF_004354835.1. Classification (NCBI taxonomy): domain Eukaryota; kingdom Metazoa; phylum Chordata; class Actinopteri; order Perciformes; family Percidae; genus Perca; species Perca flavescens. The sequence continues at coordinate 28,458,981 of NC_041341.1, read as the reverse complement.
GCTGGTTTGAATTCATTTCTGTCTGAGGGGTGAGTGAACCTCACACTCCATTTCCCCTCCCACCCAGACAGCCTCATAACTCACGCTTGGCACAGGGATGGCAGGAAGTTGGCACTGTGATAAAATACGGGAAACAATGCCTTACCCAGGCATCTAGCTGCTAAACCTTGATATCACTACACCTCTCACTCACTCGCTCTCCCACACACACAGACACACAGACAGACACCCACACACACACACACACACACAGACACACGCTGACACAAATATAGCTGTGCTGGAGTTATTACGTGTGACATGTCAACGCAAGAAAAAAGGTGCTATTAAAATAGGAGTGCAATCTGTTTTTAGTTTAGACTGAGTCAACTTTTTCAAGAATAAGATTCTGTATTTCAGGAGTGGGATCTTGGATTTGTGTCACATCCTGATGAAAAAGAAGAAACCCCTAAAAGCTTTAATAAAAATGCTACGTGTACCTAGTCCTTTCTCCTAGAAATGATTTGTTTTTATATATATTACTAAATAGTTTGTAATCCGGACAGCATTAGTAAGTACGTATTTGCTGTTGCAAATTAGTTGTAAAGTAATTTCTAGGGCGTGGGTTTACCTCACCTTCTGAGCAGTAGGTGTGACATCAGATCATGTTTAACAGAGATGAAGAGATCAGTTAAACTTCTTACATGTACACCTGTTCATCCCTGGGTGTACTGCTCAGTTTTAATTCAGGATTTGTGTGGCCATAGCATGCGAGTGATTGCAAATGTCATTGATTTCAGCTGTAATACTTTGATGTGGCCATGACGCCATAATCAATGGACCCATAAGAACATCCGTCAATAGAGTCATTTTGAATGAAAGTTTTGAATCCTACTTTGTTTGTACCACATCTCCAGGTCTCCAAAGTACCCGTACCTGTATGTACTCCCTGTTGCTGTCTTCATTGGGTGTCCATCCGTTGTCATGGTAATTGAGTCGGGCCTGTCGTGGCAGCCAGTGTTCATCGTAGAAACTTGACGAGGCTGTGATCTGGTCATCTGTGATCTTTCCTGACTCCAGTCCGAATGCATTACTACAGTGGAACGCTACAAGAGGGCAAAAGCAGGAGAGGAAGAAATTTACACCAATACTTGAGCATTTATTTTATAAAAAAAAAATGTTAAACGCAATATTAAAAAAAAAATTAAAACTTACTCTCACTGACTTCCTTGTGCGTCATGTTGTATCGAGCGGAGAAGCCATCTTTAGCCACAGCCATGTCAGTGTGGAAGGCCAGAGAGAGAATCCCGGTAGATGACTGGATCTCAGGAGGTACCCTGGTCCCACAGTATCGACCAATCAGAGGGCCCACTGTCAATCGGACAACAAGTATTGGATATGCATTCAGTGTGTTAAAATTCGCCATCATTTGCTGGTTTATCTGTGTAACTCATGATGCTCTAACAAGACGTTACAATGTTCTCACTCATCCAGGTGTAAATATGATTTATTCATTTTTTTATTCCTTTATCAATCCCTTTATCCCTTAATCCCTTTATGCCTCTGTCCTTTGCTACCGGCACTTTTTTTTAATTTCTTCTGTTATCTCTATCACTCTGTGATATTACCTCTCCTCCCTTCATTTATCAACTCTATTTCTGGACTGGACAAGGTTTTACAATGTGTGCTATATATAGTATATGTGTGTTTACATCCATGGATCTAAGTGATTCCTCTACTGTCCTCTTCTCTAATACCACAACTTGTATATGTCAACACAAACAAATGCTTGATTTAGAGCCCTGTGTGTGTGTGTGTGTGTGTGTGTGTGTGTGTGTGTGTGTGTGCATATGTGTGTTTGTGTGTGTGTGTGTGTGTGTGTGTGTGTGTGTGTGTGTGTGTGTGTGTGTGTAGGAGTGGGAGCACAGATAGTAGATTCATCCCTGACTCATCTCTCACACACACAGATACTGTACACACACAAGGAGTCTTGTGGAGGAGGAAGAGAAAGAAAATAGCTGCCAATCGATCAGTGCAATTGATTTTTTTTCTTCCCTTTTGGAATGGGTGGAAATTTAAAATAGGGATCTTGAGCAAATAACGCTAATAATTATTTTCTTGATGGTAGTGCGGAAAAAGGAAAAAAAGAGGAGAAGAGAAGAGAATCTCAAATCCAACAAGATAATTTCTATAAATTCTCTAAAACAATTCTGGTCCAACAAATTTAATATTTATTTTTTGAGGATTTAATAATTAGTATTTCTAGCTTACAGGCAAAAGCCTAGTAATAATCTAGCAAATAGTCTCATTTCTCTTTCTCCCTCTGTTTATGAGTTTAATTTCAGCAGCGTCTAAACTTGCCTGACCCATGCAAACAGATACAGCATGTGGTAACACACACAGACACACAATGACACCAATCCCCTGTGACCTCTCTATTGGATGGATCGGAGTGAGAGCAAACAGTGTCACAGAACACACACATACCCATGCACATACAGTATATGGAAGGTAAATGGCACAAAAAAAACATATTCTTGTTTCCTCTCTCTGTACTTAATTGGCTTCTCGTTAGAACTTACATCTCTGGCTGTTTATCATATGTTCCTCTTCTCCCTTTCCTTTGAATGAACAGATATTTCAACTTCTCCTCCCTTCCACCAACATTTTAGCTTTATAAGAAACAAACAATGTCATTCTCTTTCCCCAGTGTCTTTTTTCTTGCCCTCTCTTCCGCCTCAGGACTCTACACGTCTGCAAAGGTTGAAACTTGGTCCTTCACCTCTAAATCTAAATCTCATCCTGTATATTTCCTTCCCTTTCAACCTTCTCCCTCCCACTTCATTTCACTTCATTTGCTTCCTTTCATCCTGCTATCCCTCTTGTAGTCTCTCTCCATCTCTCAAAGCAGGAGCCTTTCATCCTCTCTTTCTCTTCCATCCCTCTCTTCTTGCCTTTCTGGTCATTTTCATTTTTTATTTTTTTTTACTTTCAACTTTGCTTAACCTCTCTTGGCTTCTATTTATTCCCTGAAAAGAAGGAGTAAAGATGTTGTGGCTTCTTCCTATCCTCATTTAACCGCCCTCTTTTCATTTGTAGAGTACCATCTGACTTTTCTTCCCTCCTCAGGCTAAATTCATATTTACAGCAAAGTTATTCATAAGAAGAAAAGCGCCATTGTTTGCTCTTCATTGCTGTAAATAGTGTTTTTAGTCTTTGCTGGATACGTTCCATGTACCTTGATTTGGGAATTAAGCAATTGAAAATGTCCCCAGTTAAATTGTTCAATTTGTAAAACTAAAAACGGCATGGAAATAATAAGTATCACATAACAAATAAATTGATCAAAACTGTATAACTAGTATAACATACAGAAAAGGTTTATTTTCTGAGAAGAATCTTACTTCCGCTTCCATTCCAACTTGCTGAACTCCCTTCAAAACCCATCCTAGTTCTCTTTTCTCCCAGTGCTCTTCTTGAAGGAAGACCAGAGCTCTTCTGGCCTTCATCTATTCCTCTCAGCTTCTCCTTCCTTTGTCTTCCCAACAGTGGAGGACCTTTGCCTTGCCCTTCCACTGCTCTTCTTTTCCTTTCTACCTCTTCCATCTCTTGAAACAAGATCCAAGGCCTTTGTGCCTTAGATTTGTCCCTGTAAACTCTTCCAGTCCTTCTCGCAGCTAGACCAGAAATATCCTAGCCCTCTACCGTTCTTCCTCTAACCTTTTCTCCCTGCTCTCAGCAACTCCTATTTTATTTTCCCCTTGAAACATTATGTTGTTTCTCCAACGCTGGTACCAACATCCTGCCTGTAAGCTGAGCTTTCATCTACCAACGCATAGCTACTAAAATAGTTGCTACTCCACCTCAGTCAATAATGATGTAGGCAGGGCAGAATAGAGTGCACAACATTTTAACTTTGCTCTGTGATTCGACTTGTGAAATGGTTAAATTATTGTTTAACGTTTCCATCAAAACTTAACCAACAGCATCATTGCCATTGGCACGTGATGATCCTGATGCATAGACACATCCAGTTGATCAATGTCTCACCTCCCGGGAGCCCGTCCCACACTTCCAGCCAGTCGTACTTGCAGTCCCCCTCTCCGCCCGGCAAGGGGTCGTTCTCCAGGTCAAAGGTGAGGAAGGTGAGGGTCACATCCATGCTGGGAGGGACAATGATGATGAAGGAGCACTCCAGGTTGTGGGGGTATTTGTCGGGGTAGCCCGGCGACTCAATGAGACCCAAGGGAGTGGTGAAGTTCCGGGAACAGTCGGAACCTGGGATGAAGACACAGACATAAAATGTAAATTAAGAGACATACAGCCTATTGAATAGAAAATATATTACAGCAGTTTGACACCATAGACTGTGTGCGTAATAGGGCTGTTGGAACGAATACCGAAAGTCGAATATAATTCAATTAGTAAAACAAAATCAATACTATACAAATGCTGAAATTACAACTCGTGACTTTTTTTTTATAAATATGTTCGCTAACGTTAGCTAATCTCCCTCTTCTCGCCTTGGCCTACCCGCATGTGTCACTCATGTCACGTCTCATAAACAATAAGTTAGCGGGAGTCAGAAACACAAGGCATTGTGAGGTCTAAGCTAACATTACGTACCGAGTAACGTTAGTACAACATCACGGAGCTACGTACATAACGTAAGTTTTAACATTAAAAACCAACATCTAGCTACCAAGCCAAAGCGCTTATGTTAACATTAGTTAGCTAGTTCTTGTTTCCTAATCTTAACTGCGTCGCGAGTAATAGTAACGTTAGCTTAGCTGGGAGCTTCATGGAGACAGCTAAAGTTTATTTTAGCTACCTACAGCCATCAGAGTTAGTTTTGACTTCATATATTACCTTCTAATAGTTGTATTCTCAGTAACGTGACAATCTGCAAGAAACAGGTTGCTTATAAATTACTAAAATAGTAGTGACCGCACCGTTTGGCTTAGTTATTAATGCAGTTAGCATCGTGGCTAACACTATTGTTACTTAGCTAGCTAGCGCTACCTAGTTTATGAAAAATCGTTTCAGCTGTGCTTTCTAACATGATGTCATTGTGCTAACCGAGCACCGTTAGCCTTTTACAACAGAGCCACTTCACTACACTTGTTAGATAATGTTTAATTACAGAGTTATCTGTTGATTTGTGTTGTGTGTGTGGTGGAAAATGAATGTAAACAAAATTGCGTGCAATGCACCGCCGCCATTAAGTAGATCCCCTTCAAGGCCAGGCTATTGTTAGAAGTCCCTCTAGTGGACAAAACATGTAACAACAGCCACATGCTTACAGTGGCATCGACAATGCATAAGCCTGAGTAGTGTAGTACATATGAATAACAGGCTGCATTTGAGCATTAAATATTTGAATATAAAAATAAATTGAATGGTACTATAGAGGAAGATTGACAGCTCTAGCGCATATACTTCAAACTAATGCTATTATCCAAGGCACTCTGATGCAATGCTTGCCTTCAAACTGACTAGACAGAACACAATTTCATAACTCCCAGTATAGCCATCTCATCTTCTTTGACCAGATAGAAGTCTGGCTATGTGAAATTATCTCTGACTCCACTTTATATACTTTAAATGCAGTTAATGTGATTGTTGGGAAACATGTAGAAGTATTTAGAGCACAGTTAGGGCTGCTGTAGTCTGAAATTGTGTGCTGAAGTAAAGGTACTTTTATGTACACGTGAATCTTGTGGGAAAAAATATAATCCAAACGTGTGAAGAGTGATGTAAAATGGCCATTTAGGTTATTGATATGCACCTTAAAAACCATAAAATAACATTTTGCCAAGCAGGCTTTTGAAGTTCTAAAACTGTAACCGTTTAATACTGTTCCATCTGTAAAGACAAAGATACAGCAGAGCACAAGCCAGAGAGCAACATACTGAGTGCCAAAAAGCCCAAGTTTGGGTGTCCTTAACAGAAAAATGCATCTGCTTGTGTGTCTAAAGTGCTGTTGAGCAAGATGCTGTATCCCTACCAGCACTTGAGAGAAAAAGGCAAACTCAACCCCAAAAGAGGCAGTGCTCTATGAGTATTAACAGAGAGATTGAGGAGTTAAAATGAGACAGAAGGAAACATATAAAGACACAGAAAGAGAGAAGAAAACCAGTGTGAAATAAAATTAAGCTAGGAGACAAAGAGATAGTAAGAAAAATGAAGATATGTAAGTGAAAAACATGTAAACAGAAAAATAGGGGTAGGAAAGACATGTAGAATATGTTGACAGTATCATGGTTGGGTGGTCTAACGGTTATGAGAAGCTTTAGATATCATCATGCACACACACACACACACACACACACACACACACACACACACACACACACACACACACACACACACACACACACACACACACACACACACACACACACACACACACACACACACACACACACACACACACACACACACACACACTGTCTAAACCTCTTATGGTAACCCATTTCTCTCCAGTGTGTTTGGGTGTCTGCTATTGTGCTTGCGTGCTTGCATGAGTAAATGAAGAGAAAGTAAGAACACATTAAGAGAGTGTGTGTATTCTGGCATGGAAAGTGCATTTAAATATGTGTGAGTGTGTCCATGTACAGTAACTGTATATGTAACAACCTGTCTACAGCTGCATTGGCTGCGTAACAGCTTCCACTTTGTGCTTATAACTGCAAACAAAAGTCTTTTTAGGCTTTGGATGGATTTTTCTTACTTAAGTATTGGGAGTAAATGTAATGGGCTTTTAGTGCTGTCAATAAGGAACTTGGTCCACAACTAAAATGGCTAGTTTCGCCAGAGATCTCCATGGAAACTAGGTTGTTACACCAGGATGTGGATGGACTCAGTCAGTCAGTTAGCAGAGTGAAAGATGCTGTCAGAAGCAGGCAGAATGTCTGCATGTGTCTGTGAGTCCACTTTTTTTAATTTTATTTATAGTAATGATAATGATAAAAGAAACTTTTGTCAATGTAAAATATGTTGTTTTTACTGTATCCACCCTTCCTTTCCTTTTACTTTCATTTTAAATAATAAGCTTATTCTGTAATTTGACTGATCCTGCATAGCAGCAGTCTAGGAACATGCATGCCAAAATCAAAGTCATTTGTGTTTATGGTATGCTTACAATTGCAGAAATTAAAATACACCAAATACATGTTCCCTATTTTGGTTTCTTTGCTGAATGCCTGTCATACATCTGTGCCCTCATCCATTTTCCACTGCAACCATCTATTTTTGAGTGTGACGGATATTGTCTGTTTGTCTTGAAATATCCCTTTTTGTCTGTTTTTCTGTCCTACTTTCCAGTCTAAATTGCGTGTTATCCTGACCTTGCCCCTCATGCATGGATCTCAGATACAAGCAAACACACACTCGCGCACACACAGACAGTGTCTCTCACGGGGTTCCCCTTATGTCTGGCCCCCTGCATAGTCAGTTGCTGGATAGCACCAGCCTGCATGACTATGAGCATGTGTGTGTGTGTGTGTGTGTGTGTGTGTGTGTGTGTGTGTGTGTGTGTGTGTGTAGAGTGAACGCCTGACATGTTCTGTTGCCGGCAGCAATTTTATACCCTTCTCATTACTTCATGTTCATGAACATCGCAAAAACACTTGTGCCTTCCTTTCTCCTTTGTACGAAATCTGTTTGTACATCTGTCTGTTTTCTATGACTTATGTCCCGCTCTTTTCTCGTCATTTATTTCTCCTTCCTTTTTTTAAATTGTGTATCCCCCCCTCTTCTCTCCTTTTCTTTTCTGATCTTTCTTACCCTCTTCTCTCCTGCTGTTCTTTTTTTACCCTCATCCCATGCATCTTTTCATCCATCGTTCCCTTTCCTCCTACTATCTCATTTTCCTATTCTTCTCCTCACTTCCCATCTGTTTGAATTGGATGAGTGTGAAAAAACACGTTTTACTTTGGGGTAAGGAAGTGTGTGTGTGTGTGTGTGTGTGTGTGTGTGTGTGTGTGTGTGTGTGTGTGTGTGTGTGTGTGTGTGTTGCTGGGTAGATCTGGCGCTGGTGCTTATGGCTCATTGATCTCAGGGAGACAAGACAAGGTCTGTCAGTGTGTGTGTGTGTGTGTGTGTGTGTGTGTGTGTGTGTGTGTGTGTGTGTGTGTGTGTGTGTGTGTGTGTGTGTGTGTGTGTGTGTGTGTGATTATGTCTATGTGTCTGGTAAGCTGTCATGCAGACATCTACTTTCATTCAAACTGTCTTTCATGCCAATGGGCTATTAGTCGGATCAAACCCACAATTATTCCCTCCGAGCTCCAACACACACACACGCACATGCCACTGACAGACAGACACACACCGCAGGCCCACACACACAGCTCAATGGTTGCTGCAAAACCACAGCTTGGTTTTTCCATATGTGTGATTAGATTCTACCTCAGTGTCATTAAAGTTGGAGGCTTGTGTTGGTGAAGCTCCTCTGACATTACATATCAGCTTCTGTCAATGAATCACAGCAGGGATTTCCCTCCACAATAAACTCCCTATTCAACCAAATTACCGCTGATATATGAAATCAAACTGTCACAAGACAACCAACCCTTTAGCTAGTCCAATGCAATTTGCTAAAAGCACTAAACCAGCATTGCTTTGATGATGTAAATCAGGGAAACATTTTCAGATTTATTTTTTGAGTTTGATATCTCAGAACACTCTGCCATAACTCAAACTGCTTTATTCTAATATTCATAAACAAACAAACCAATTTAAACAAATCTTAGAGAAAGAGAAAACAGAAAGCAACATCCTGCATTCATCTGTCACATTACACCAATTATAAAATCTCCATCAGTAGGTGGCAGAATGAAAAATATCCTATAAACTGCGATGTAAGCAAAACCAATGTTTGAGTGAAGATATTTCAAAAGGGCACAATATGCTACACTGCAGACAAAGGAAACTATTACATTTGTAATTTAGGTTTAAGTTTATTGTGCATTTGTTACATTAGCCCTACCGCAGAGCACCTTTTGCTCCTCACTGGGTCAGATCTGGATCCACTTTCCTTAATGAAAAGCCAGAGGAAGGAGGAGCGAGCAGTCTGATTGGTTAGACGGTGTAATAAACTGGCTTGATAGGTAGTCGGACAGAGGCAGAGAGGAAGCGCCTAAGGATATTTGGTAGAATGTAAACAACAGCGGTAATTGGAAGGATTGTCACCATAGTGTCCACATTACACCGCCTGAGGAGTGTGTGTTTGTGTGTGTTTGTGTTACTCTCAGAAATCCGTGGCAATATCGAGACTCACTTATCATTTAGGTCAAAGGCTATTCCCCACAAGGTAAACTGTCAAAATAAGGTTACGATTTGGTTTTTGGTTAAGGTTAGGTGTTTAAGGTTGTGGTTAAGGTTAGGATAAGTGTCCAGGGAATAAATGAAAGTTGATGAAATGTCCTCCTAAGTGACAAAAATAGATAATATGTGTTTGTGCGTGTGCGTGAGTGTAATGGAGTTAACATTTGCGTGCAGACATGCAAGCTGCCCTGCATTTGTGAGTAACCGTCCAGTCAGCATCAGTGCATTCATATGTGTGTGTGTGTGTGTGTCTGGAGAGTTCTGGGTCACAATAACAGCTGGGGGCACAGTGCCTAGACAGTGAATTTTGATTGGTTGCCACATTCTAGTGGCTGTGTTCCTATTGGCTGGAATTTTACTACAGTATCCATAGTGATAGAGCTGTAAAAAAAAACAAGTGTGGCATGTTTATGTGAGTCTTTGTGTTATTATTAGTATTTTTTAGTTAGTCCAAGTCCTAAGATTTGATGTCTGTTACTAGCACGCACATGTCTTTGTTTGTGTGTATGTTAGTATCAATGCATTATATGTCCATATTTACAAGCTCTATATGTGTGTACTATATGTTCTGCAAATGTGACTGTAAAATAGACAAAAACACATCAATGGTTTTGTGTTTTAGGTACATGTTTTCCATGGTAAATGGTTTTCTGTATATGTGTATGTGTGCCCGTTTTCCAAACTGATTAGACTGTTAATCTTTGAGGAGTCCAGTAATTAGGACACCCAGAGCGTGGGTGACAATCTCCTCCAACACACACACACACACACACACACACACACACACACACACACACACACACACACACACACACACACACACACACATACACCCTTTCATCATTCCAAAACACACACCCTAGTAAAATGGAACAAGACTACTCGATTTAGATTTAAAGGATTCTAATAAAGAAAATCACCAGGTTTGTTCAAAAAGAGCAGCTTGGCTTAAAATCATTTTCCCACACATTATACATACAAAAGTTTGTTTCCTGTCCCAAAAAATACTTCCTGCAACAGGGATTTAAGAGAAAAATGGGGAGAAAAGTCAAATGAGTCCCACAAAGTGATTATACAAATGAATTTAAACTTCTGTTTGTGGCCCAAATTGTATTTTTTTGACATTTTGTAATTTTCAAAAATAAACTGATAATTTCCAATTAAACAATAAATACAAAGAGCTGAAATAATGAACTTTGAAAACGTTGATGAAAAAGTTGAATTAACAAAAAAAGATTATACCACAAAAAGTACAGCTGTACTTGAAATCTCTTCTCTACAAGTGACTCTATCCTTGTTTTTTCCCCATACTTAAAGTAGTGAGAGTATATTTGCCAGCAAGTGGAGGACAGGGAAATACACGAGAGACTTTGCAGGTTGAACAGAACAGAATGTGCAGGGGTAGCACAGACAGATACATATTTAGACAGTCTACTGTGAGGCTATACAGTATGTATAACACACACACGTACACCCTGACACACAAAATCTAGTCACCCACGTAACCAGACGTTCTGCTGCACCTTCCAGGATAACAAGATCTTGTTAGCAGTATGACAACAGCTTGAGTGTTCCAAATGGCTCCATTATTAATGCCAGGGAAGGCTGGGCACAGAAATACACATCTACAGACAACCACACACACAAAGTTACACAGACAAACTGAGGAAGTCCAGGATATGCTAATGTTTAACTTATCAATGGAAGCAGCTGTCCTTACAAACAGAGATCATGTCTGTAGTTGATGGTAAACTGGGTAGGATTACCTCTAAATAGAGACCATCCAACCGAAAAAAAAAAAAAATAACCTACAGAATCGTCGTTTCAGCATATGCCCCCAAATGACATAAGTTTAAATTCAAGTGACAAATTCCTGCAACAGCCTCTAGCTGAATTCGGATATGGAACAAAACACCAGACTTCAACGACTTCAAACGAAGACCGCTGTCGGTTTCCAGTTCCATAGCAACAGACAACGTGGGTTTCTTTTGAAAATGACTACGATTGTTCTGTAACCTCAAAGTTACTATCTCGAAGATCCTTTAACTAAGTACTTATTTTAACCCAAACCATGATGTTTTCCTAAAGCTAACCACACTTTAACCAGAAAAATGTCACATCATCAAACAGATATGCAACAGTGATTTGTAACAGTTATGGAAGGCATATGATGTCATCCTGCCGATGTGGTCATGTGAAATCATTTGAACTCCAACAATGGCTGCTTTCATGTTTTAATCTCAAGGACTGCATTCTCTTCTTTGGGTAGAGGAAATTGTACCACCCTTGGATTTACAATACCTTTTTTATAATCTCTATTGTGAGAGAAAAAGAAAAATATTTTGCTTTATTCACTCTTATAAACAATAGTAATGTACTGAAATTGTGAACTGAATGTTGACGATGAATTACTAACTATTGTTTCTATTACAGCAACTGCAAACATAGACTTCATCTTAATGCTTTCCATGAAACTACTATAATAATGTTTTATGTTTTTTATTTTTCGTAATCAATTTTTTTATTCATAAACCTCTCTCAGTGTTTGTGTCTCTCTCTTTTTCTCCCTAGGGTGCTCGGGTGTGAACACTGACACCCTTGTTGTTTTAAAGTCCATCAGGTGGACTGTGTCAGGCACAAAACACACACACACACACACACACACACACACACACACACACACAAGAAATCCCAACAGGCTAGTGCCAGCAAGTGAGAAACACGACAACCGCACGTGTTGTGTTAGTAACCTCAGCCCTCTGTGCATGTGTGTGTGTGTGTCTCAGGGGAACAGGGCTCAGGACTCAATTAAGGGGGCATGTGTGGAATGCTTTCAGGGGGAACGGGACAAGATGGCTGTGGGGCCGACACTATGCGCCCCTCTGTCTCACTTGCCCTTGATCTCAATTGGTCTCGCTTTGGCTGACCCATGGCAGCGTGAAGGGGAGCCATGTCAGACACACACACACACACACACACACACACACACACACACACACACACACACATGCACACATGCACACACACACACACCCACACACACGCACACACACACACACAAACACAAAGTGCCATGAAGGGGAGAGATGTCTCGCCTGGACAGTCTAAAGGGCTCTCAAGAGTCCTCTGCTGTGTCTCTCGTCTCTTTCTCTCCCACACCAGGGAGATAAACGAGGCTTGGTCACCTAATGAAGCATGTTGAGTCCTCTATAAGTAGCTTGTAATACAGTTACTAATAGCCTTTGTAAAGGTGCAATCCTTCTAAAATCCTGTTCACTTTTGTTAGGTCTGTCCATGTGTGAGGGTCATTTACAGGGATAATGTCCCTCTTGTGAGTCTTGAATTCTCAAAATATAGACTTTAGGTAAAGTATGTATATAACAATGTCACATACTGTACTGAGGCATCTTGGAGTCGGAAGGTTTAAGACGCTGACCATCACAGCATTCCCTGTTCAAGTCTGACTTGAGACCTTTGTCGTCCACATGTCATCCACAATTTCTTTTCCTTATTTTCTGTCAATTCTCTACTGTCTGTCTATGTAATACAAATAAAGAAAGAAATAATAATATTCTGTTTATCTGTGTCTGCTAGTTTCAATGCGTCATTATCTCTATGTTGAGTGAAATATCAAAACCCCAAATGCCTTCTTTTGGCTGCACCACTATTAAAAATCTAACATGTACTCCTGATTTGACACACATTTCCCGCATGATATACAGTTCAGTATTTATTATCATATAGGAACTTTGGGAGTTGACTATAATTTAAAATGGTAAACTATGCCTGTGATTCCTACCCTGCTTCCGCAGTAGCATCCGCTTACCGGTTTTGAAGATTTCGTAGCGCAGCGAGAAGCCTGCCCCCTGGTGGGCGTAGTCCGATACGAACTTGATGTGGAGTGAGGGCCCTGACGATATGATTGGTGCCGGGGCGATGTTGCTGCAGTGCTTCCCCAGTAGGTCAGACGTCTCCGAGTTCCCATCATGGATCTCTACGTAGTCATACCTGCAGAAGAAAACAAACAAATATCATTAAATACCTTCCCTCCTACATACATACCTACATAAATAAATACACACATACATATATATTGTGGTTAACAAAAATCTACGCTACTTATTACTATCCTGAGATTTGAAGCTCGTGGAAACAGTGAAAGTAAATATCACTTCCAGTGAAATGCAAATCCACAGGGGCATTAATAACCTACAGTGCTAAATATCTACTGTTGTACATGCTTGATGTACAGACATTTAATTAATGTATTGATGAGGTGTTTGTGCAAGACGGGAGACAAGACTTTAATTTGAGGAAGAGGATATTGTTAAAGCCTTCCAAGCTGCTTTGCCTCTGATGTTATTAGTTTCCTTTTTCTTCATTTGTTTTTTCATCTGGCAGGCATCACATCGGCTTTGGCTACAAAACGGAAGCAATGAGCAAATTGTCTGCATCAATCAGTGGCTAGAGGGACTTATTCTGAAAGCAGTTACTATCAGCAGAAGCAGAGGTGTTTACAAATGAATGCAGCACGAGACATTGGCAGTTCACAGATGGTGGAGGAGGAAAAGAACCACCTGCATAAGGCAAAATAGAAATAATTTTTTTATAAATAATAAAAAGAAATTTAATTCCATAAGTATACACTCAATAAGTGAGTGTATACTCCAACTGCTATGGGCTTCATGGTCTACAGAGCACCATTTTATGGATTAAAACTATATTATAATATAAACAAAAGTAAAGTGTGAATGTAAGAATGTGCGCTCCCTTTCATACTTGTTTTTAGACATTTTAGAAACACTTTTAATTTTAGATTAAAATGAATAAATTCAAATTCAAAATAAAACTGATTCCCAAACGCAAGCTATTTTGATTCATTTTCTACTTATTTTATTTTTCAAACGAAATGAAAGCCAAGCAAGTCTTGTGTTATGCAAGTATTGTGCAAGAAAGTAGATATAAACAAGAAAATGTGCCACACGTGACTTTTCCTTTATGTTACACTCGTGTCAAAGTCCGAGTGTGAGAGCTTTTTGAACTACGAATGCACCCTACAGGCTTTGATGCTAGAAAAAGGATTATTGTGGAACAAATTACTCTAGTTTACATCTTTGCCCGGGTTTTATTCAATAATGTTTGTAAGTCAGCCTGGAGGCTTTCCGCTCTCAGAAAAATTCACATTTTCCACTTTTTACAGTGGATTTAGGTCACTTCAGAATTTCCCTGGTTCTTCTTTTCTTAGAAATAGCTCAATTTTTTACCAACTGTTATAGAAGGACTGTACTGAAATAGCCTAAATAAACATGTTGGTACTGAATGAAGAAATGGATGGATTATAATTAACTAGGATGCATGCAGTACACAAAGACTAAACACACGAGAGAAACGCCATTTGTTTCTCTCGAATGCCCAAGACGAATTTCTCCTATAGGAGACAATAAAGGCTTATCTTATCTTATCTTATCTTATCTTAGCATACATGCTTATGGGATTATAAACAACTGACATTAAAGTGACAATTTTTCTGTCACATTACATCAAGTGCTGCAACTTGTTTAAAGTAGTTTTCTTGCACACAAAAAGCCAAGAAAGATGTAGGCCACATTCAAATCTGAATTTAATTTAAAATACAAACAGAAAGACAGAGAGGTTGCCTTGGACCATTTGTAGGAAAGGGTCTGACTTGAAATGTATTTTCATTCCCATTTCTTTCATGTGTTCTGACCACAACTGTCCCATCTCAGACTCACAGCAGGAGTGTTGCCTCTTTGTCTGGATACCAAAGACACACCTGCCTGGCTCTAAAATAGCTTCCTGGAAAGAAATTCCTTGAGTGACTTGACATGAATGAAGACATAAAGTTTGAGTTCAGAGAATTAAATTTCAATTAGGGTTTCTCTTATGGCTGGACTTTATTTGCACATCTTCATCCATCATATCGATCAGTTCTGACTGCAGTGCCTCTAATTGCTCCGATATTGAGGCTTTCTACATTTCTCTAAAGTAATCAAATGAACATGCCTCGACCTCAAAGAACCCAAAGTATCTTGTCAGTTCCATAAGAGGTATGCTTTAAGTACAACATTGATTTATTTTTATATAAATACAATGAACCAGCCACAGAAGGGCTCCCGGTGGCTCAACCTATGAAAGCAAGTTTCATGTACCATGGGAAGTCTGTGGTCAGAGGGAACTACCACACATGGTGGTTTGTTGCTACTGCTACAGTTATGATACACAAATATAAAAAGGGGTGTTAATCTTTTCACTATTTGTTAGCATACAGGTATGCGGACTATCATTCCCGATCCCAGAAGTCAAAACACACACACACACGCACGCACGCACGCACGCACGCACGCACGCACGCACACACACACACACACACACACACACACACACACACACACACACACACACACACACACACACACACTCTTTTGTGTCTATACACAATAAAGAGCTTATCTGTTATGGTTAACGCGGTGTGTGTGTGTGTGTGTGTGTGTGTGTGTGTGTGTGTGTGTGTGTGTGTGTGTCCGATTGCGTGCGTACATGCGTGTGTGTGTTTTCTGACAGGTGAGCAAGCTCCTGACATAAGGGTCATACACCTCCCACTCTCCCGTCATGCTTTGTGTCTGCTTTGCGTGGAACTAACATCACAGTTATGACGCAAGCTGTCACTGCACACTGAGCATGTGTGTGTGAGCATCTGTGTGTGTGTTGTGTGTGTGTGTGTGTGTGTGTGTGTGTGTGTATGTGCATGTGTGTGTGTACGTGTCGCAGTTCCCGTCATATTTTCCCAAGAGAACGCCTCATCCCAGTGACAGTTTCCTCCTCCTCTTTTGTGAAATGACAACTTTGTTTAACAGTTACTCGTATCCTGACAAGATCTCCTTTCCTTCCTTTTCCTGGCTCACTCTTTCACTAATTACTTTTCACTGTTTCACTTTTCAACGCCATCTTTTTTTTCCGATCATTCTTTGTCTCCATCATTTTTCTTCCTTCATCTCTTTCTGTCCCCTTTTCCTTTCTTGCTTTCTGTAATGTGCTGTCAGGCGTATAACCAGTGGCCAAGAGCCAATGCGTGGGTGAGACAGAGGAGGCAGAGATGGGGGGACAAAGACGATATTAAAATTTGTGAATATTTGAATTTAAAACGACCCTTTATTAAAAACGCTGAGAGTAATGATGAAGAATGAGATAGATAGATAGCTAGATACTGTAGATACACCTACATTTTCAGGTTGTGTTCTGAAAAATTAACATGGAAAAATGGCACCATCTCTTCTTCTCTATCCTATTCCTTTTGAAAACCAATAAGATTGCGTATCACAGCTAACATCTAGTGGGGAGTGGGACAGACAGCCCAGTTGCCTTGTTAAGCTGATTAAATCCATTTTGTCCCCTCCTGCTCTCCATTATTACCTTTACTGAACTTTAATAGAGCCAAACTGGGTAATAACAACAACAGATGTACCGTGTGATTGGCTATGTTGAAAGAGAGTAGAAGTGAGTGATCATCGAATGGGATAGAGCCGGCAAAAAGTTTAATTCAATTCAATTCAATTCAATTTTATTTATAGTATTAAATCATAACAGAGTTATCTCGAGACACTTTACAGATAGAGTAGGTCTAGACCACACTCTATAATTTACAAAGCCCCAACAATTACAGTAATTCCCTCAAGAGCAAGCATTAGCAGTGGCTATTGCGACAGTGGCGAGGAAAAACTCCCTTTTAGGAAGGAACCTCGGCAGACCCAGACTCTTGGTAGGCGGTGTCTGACGGGGCCGGTTGGGGGTGTGATGGCGATAATAGTCGCATTAAAGATAGTGCTTAACTTTCCACGCATTCTCATGAACGGTTTGTATGATAGGCTATTGTGCGAAAATGTATGCATACAGTCGACCGGTCATGTGATATATATATATATATATATATGTCATAGCCTCTGACTGACAGTGTCTGAGCAGCCTTACATAATCATTTTCCATTTTTCAGATTCATCTCGGCTGTCTAAAAAAGCTTTATTTTCAGGTGTGTCAAAACAATGAGAAAAAGATTTAAAATCTAGCCGGCACAGTGTGGACATAGTCAGAGAGAAAGAACATGACACTGCATTCACCCTGCCAACTCCTCCCCTCAGACAGACAGAGACAGGTGTCCCTCCATCCCTTCCTCCCTCCCTACAGCTCTGTGCCTGAAAGACATACACAGCTACTTCCAAGTCAGCACACATACACACACATACGCAAAAGACCTGCACAAACACGCAAACTTTCTGTCTCACACACAAACACACTGATGCACAAACACAGAGCCTGTGGCCATGCACTCAGATGGATTTATGGGAGGGTTTGAGGTTTCCTCTAATCTGTCTCTGTGTAGGAGGTACACAGCTTCAACAAACTGTTTAATCCCATCATCTCTCCTCTCCCCCAATGTATTTCACTGTAGCCAATCAGTGGTTTTTGGAGTCTTGCCATAGGAAATGACAAGAAGTGTGAATTTGTTTCTCCCACACTTTTCCCGAAATTCCCTTGTTAACAAGGAGTGTACAATATGTTTTTATTCCCTTGCTTACATGAAGCAAATGATGAAAACAAAAATGTTGGTTCCAATATGTGTAACACGGGAGGTTACAGCTGCAAAGGACACACATTTGTTATGGATTGTAAGCACAGATTGAGGGAGTAGACTTAAAGCTGAATAAAACAATTGACCTTATGAGATATCCATGTGTGCTGTGTGTGTGTGTGTGTGTGTGTGTGTGTGTGTGTGTGTGTGTGTGTGTGTGTGTGTGTGTGTGTGTGTGTGTGTGTGTGTGTGTGTGTGTGTGTGTTTTGGGGGCAGGGGTGTTTCATGAGCGAGAAAGCTCTCCAAAGTGTGTCTGATGTGAACCAAGGAAAAGGTTTGGATACAGACGCACTTCCTCCCCTCCTCCCTCCTCCTCCTCCTCCTCTCTTCTGCCTTGGTCTTAATTGCTTTTCACACTCTCTCTCTCTCTCTCTCTCTCTCTCTCTCTCTCTCTCTCTCTCTCTCTCTTCTCTCTCTTTAAGTCAGGAGTTGTGTTCTTACACCTGCACATTTATTTCAAACATCAGGGGTGCCCTTAGCAGTAGACAGAGCGTCTGCAGACACGCACACACACACACACACACACACACACACACACACACACACACACACACACACACACACACACACACACACACACTAAAATGAGGTTGAAACAGGCCAGACTTGTAGTAATTTGTGTCATGTTGTAAAAAGAGAATGAAAGTCAGTCATTGAAACATTACTGTCATAGATAATTAATTGGTCCAAATTTAAATGTATTGTATGTGTTTTTAATCTCCTTATTTGTTATATGTTTGTGTGGCAAACACAGGGAAGGTCTAAACAAAATCACTATGAAGTGAACTGCAGTTCAAGAGACTTACTGGAATATGACATTAATGTTTTTATACAAACTATTACGGTTTTATTGTTTCTAACAAATAGGGAAGATTATGTTTTTATTTTGTATTGTTTTTTCAACTTCTATCTGCTCAAGCACATTTCTCTGAAAGAGAAGTTAAATCATGTGTGGCCCCAAACAAACATTCCTTAGAGGAACTGAAACAGTAAATTATGACTCTACATACACACTTTTTCCTCCTCCAGTCATGGGAATGACGCAACATAAAAGGCACTGATTTTCGTTACTGCCCATTGTGATCAACCGTATCTGAATTATAGTAACATGGACCGGCATGGACCTGTGGATAAGACAATGGGTGCCCTGCATCACTAAAAATGTGTGTTTTAGTTTGGTGTGTATTAGTTCAGGTTTATGAGTATGACCCACACACTCGCCCTCGGCAAATATAGTACATTCATATACCTGCGTAGAGCAAAATAAGGCGTAGTTAGTCTGTCACTGGAGCAGTTAATAGAGAGTGAGGAAGATGACTGACTTCACTGTAATCAAGTTATAGGACTATTACTACAGATGGACAGTGTGTGTGTGTGTGTGTGTGTGTGTGTGTGTGTGTGTGTGTGTGTGTGTGTGTGTGTGTGTAAGAGAGTGTGTGTCCAGCAGTACAGCACAACCAATCGACTCCCCATTATGGCTTTAACACACATTGATCAGGGTCAGTCCTTCAAAGACACACAAACACACACACACACACACACACACACACACACACACACACGTTCATTACAGTAACAGACATTGATCAGGCAGACCTTCAGGGCCGCAGGGAGTGTCTGTAAATTAGACTACTGATATTATCATCATTACCTGAGTGTGTGTGTGTGTGTGTTTGTGTGTGTGTGTGTGTGTGTGTGTGAGAGAGAGAGAGAGAGAGAGAGAGAGAGGATTTTCTGAAATCACCACCTTGGAGCTAAACAAATCTTCAAATTTCAGACATTTTTCTGTAACCCCAGTGTTCTGTCCTGAGTCACTCCCTTTTTCTTAAGTAGGGCCCATGGTATACACTCTCTATTTTAGTAATGTGAAGGTTGCCGGTGTGCTACGCAAAATGATAAAGATTAGGCTCAGAGTAAAAAATCTCAATTTACTCCTCACTATTTAGTAAACTATTGAGGGTCTAACAGACAGAAAGTGGCGAATGAGTAAATGGGAAAATGATTTTGGACCCAGCCCAGTGCTGTGTCTATATTCTGATAGACAAATTCTGATAGTCAAAACAAATACAGGACTTTCACTCAGGGTAACGGAGTTCGTGTCCCATGTGAAAGTAAAAGTCAACTGTCATTTAGAAATTAACCAAGTTTTACCGAGTTAGTTTTAGGGACCTTAGTCAGTTACGCAATGACGTCCATGCTGTCATGTTATTTCCGTATTTTGGTAGTTTTACGTGACTCATTTTAAGCCAATACCTGATGTTTTACTAACCCTAAGTTCCGTTACTATGTTTCAACAGCATGATGCTCATTGCAACAAATGAGGCAATGCACTACTGTAGGAGGAAAAAACATGGTTCGCATCCATATTTAGGCATCTATGAAACCTGTCTAAAAGTTTGATTTTGATTTATCATAAACCTAAACTGTGTTGTACCATCTGGGTCCCAAGGTGTTCTCTTCCCTCATAGCTTTCTAATAACATTGTGTTTCAGCTTAGTGCTGGGATGCTTGTCTGGATGCATGGCTCTCCTGCTGGTATAGTCACTGTGATGTTAATTCAAACATGCAAGCAGCTGCTAAATGCCCACAGCTGGTAAGTGAACATCCACTGTCACACCGAATGCTGTTCCAGTCTTTTACTCTGTCTGTATATAGTCTCTTCATCTCCCCCCCCCCCAAACTTTCTCTTTTTGCCCTTATGCCCTGAGGACATTGTCGCATCACATCACTTTACCTTTTGCTCTTCTCTTAGTCATGTGCTCAGGACTTCTGCCTGCCTGTAAGCTGTGTCTGTATGTGTGCATTCAAATATTCTAAGATTTCTATCACAATGCATGTGCAGTATGTTTTACAAGCTACATAGTAAAACAGTTGGTTAAGATTACACTTGATACTTGTGCAAAGGCGCATTACTGAGAGAAGAGGAGAGGAAAAGAGGAGGATAGAAAATTGACCCAGCATGATGTTAAATGATTGATTGAGGCGGAGTACAAAGACAAGGTCTAAATCATTAGTGAAACCATTATCGTTGACTGCAGCTTCTCTGTCATATAAATCACTTCTTAACTTATTGCTTTACTCCACACTTATTGTGTGAGCCACATAACCGTGAAACTGCCTACGTGCCTGTCCACTTGTTGTGCGTTTTAACTGTATATGAGTTTTTTGAGGGCCCAAAAAATCCTTGCACCTCTTTGTGTATTTGTATTTGTTTCATGTTTATGCAAGTGTATGTGATATTTATATGTACTATATTGTATGTGTGTGTGTGTGTGTGTGTGTGTGTGTGTGTGTGTGTGTGTGTGTGTGTGTGTGTGTGTGTGTGTGTGTGTTTCTCTCATATCAATATTACAGACAGCATCTGACTTGGGTGTGATATGAGATAAAGGAAGACTGGAGAGGGTGGAGAACGAGAAGAGGATGAGAATAAGAGACAGACATATAGAAAGGGGATTTAAGTGATGGATAGACAGAGGCTGGAGGATAAAAGAGGATGAAGACAGATATAGGCTGAGGAAAGGAAAGTCTATAAATGACCAAGAGAGAAGAGACAATGGGAGAAGGAGGGAGATGAGAAAATAAGAGAGGAAGAGAGACAGAGAGTGTGGCATTTGGATCTCTGCCTGTGTTTTCTCATATGCGATGCTGAATAACGATTTGGCCTATAAAAGATTGGCACGCTGCGGAAGGATGAAGGTGAGGAGATGCAAAGGAGGGAAGGGAAGGAAATAGGGGGAGACATTAGATGGAAGGAGAGGTTGAATAAGAGGACGGCAGGAGGAGAGGAGAGGTGATAAAGAAAGAGGCATGCAGGGAGGCGGAGGGAAAAGGAGGTGGGACAGAGGAAGGCACAAGAGCAGATGAAAGATGATAGATGGGGTCCATTGGGCAGTGGTGAGGGGGCGGGAGAGGTGAGGAAGGGTGAGATGAATGTAGGGGAGGGGAGAGGAGAGGGAGGGAGAGAGAGAGAGGGTAGCTGTCAGGATGATTTGAGCCTTCCCTCAACGGACCCTGACACTGCACTTTTCTCTAAGCAGCTGTGTGTGTGTGTGTGTGTGTGTGTGTGTGTGTGTGTGTGTGTGTGTTCTTTCCAAACACTCCAAATAGAGATCTTGCTTTCTCAGACAGGGCAGTGCAGTGAGCTAAGAGGAAAATGTGAAGCGGACAACAAACCGCTGTTGCAAAGGGCTGCATACTGCACACTTTAAAAAATGATTTTGTAGCAGTTCTTTGACCTCAACTATGTTGCCAGTTGCCACATGGACAAGATGATTTTGCATCATAAATATTCATCATTTAAAAGTGGGGCTTTTCTCTCCAATACATTCTTGAACAACTCCAAGAGGAGTTGAGAGTAGAGACCTGAGTTTGAAATGTTGATGACTGCTATTTGCAAGGTTAAAGCAATAGTTTGATATTTTTGGTAATACACTTATTTGCTTTCCTGCCAAGAGTTAGAGGAGAAGATCGATACCATGACAGTGGTATCAATCTTCTCATCTAACTCTTGAAGAAAAAAAAAAGAAGCAAATAAATGTATTTCCCAAAATGTCAAACTATTCCTGACTCATATTCCTGAAGTTGCTGACTAAGCCTTATGCTTACAGTGATAGAGTGGAAGTGAGGGTTGAAAATAAGTGCAGAAAGAGTTGTTGAAGTGAGAGACTTTACAGTGGAAACACTATACACTCTCTGACGTAGTTCTCCTTAGAGCACACTGAAGTTAGAGGCTAAGATGTGTTAACTAAAAAAAGTCACATAAGGCTTTTTCAGATTAAATAAAAGACATTTCTTTGACAGTTGCACACCTGAGAACTTTCATCAACTGAAACGGCACAGACAGACATAGTCTCCTCTGTTTGTGTACCAGTCTTTCTAACTATGTCTCCTAAAAAATATGTTCCTATACAACTAAACAGCATTCTCAATTATGTTTTGAGGGAAACATATTTTATTTGTTTCAACACATCCTCATACCAGCGACGGTCAGTTTAAACACGTGGTAAATATGAATTAAAACAACTTGGTTAGGTTTAGGAAAATATCTTGGTTTGGGTTCAAATAAGTAGCCTAAGTTTGTTATATGTAAGTTAAGGTTACATAGGCGTGACCTGAATTAAGTAGGTAAATTAGGTAAATCATGTACATAAATTAAAATGACTTTTAACAGCAGTCTCCTGGGTGAAGGTCCCTGTGTTTGTTTGACCCATCCATTCACCCCAACCTCCTCCCTACGCAGACTTTGATTAGAAACGTATTTGAGATACGATAAAAAATAAAATCCTAATCCGGGACACATTTCCCTTGAAACGTAACTGAGAATGCAGTTTAGCTGTATGAGAAAGTAATTTTTAGGAAACAGGGCTGGTCCTTAATGTACGTTTTGATCTACTCAGCCCTAAAACACACAAACAGTAAAGATGCAGCTGTTGGGTGATAACCGAAACCTGCCACCAGTGATGGACTAATGTGGTAACATAGTGCCTGTCATGTGAAGGGAAATGGTAAGTCATGGTGAGTCATGATTGGCCATGGCTATACTGATCTTAGCGGGGGTACAAGTGTTCTTTTCATGTCCCTCATTTCCTCCAGCTGTCTCACGTGGCACTAAAATTGCTACTGTATATGAATCTCAATGAAAACATCTCTATCTGTCCGACCAACTCTCCATCGATTTTGCCTGCAGTGCCAGCTGAGTGCTTGACAAAATGTGATGCCTTATAGATTACAGATTACCACCTTAAATTGCAATCAGGACCATAATAGATTAGATTGCTTCAACGTAGTGAGATAATAAAACAAGCCTTGTCTGACCGGAGCATGCAGATTCAAAACAGCGCTGTTTGTGCAAGTGTGTGTTAATAAATGTTTTCGTGAGGCACAGATGATGACTTTTTATTTTTATGTGATGAATAGATACACAGAGGAACCATATTGCCTGTTCATAATGTAGTTTTTGTCTATAAACACAGATGACTGCCTTATCACAACAAGAAAAGTGTGTGTGTGTGTGTGTGTTTGTGTATTCTCCTCTCCGTAAACTGAGAATTAACAGCAGTTTTCTGTTTGTCAAACCTGTAGTTTACAAGCATAAGAAAACAATGTTATAATGTTCTTATGACCTTATTCAATGAATGTGATGATTTGAGAATTTTTTTTAAATACAAAGTTAGAGACAGAGAGAAAAAGAACAGCCATGTCAGAAAACGGAGACAGAGACATGACAAAGACACTGGTATGTGTGTGTCAGGGTTGTTGCTGACAATCACTGGGTGACCACGTAGGTCTACCCCCCACAGACTTACACACGCACCTTCTGCTTCTACTCCTTGGTCTCTTTGCCCTCTGAACCTAACAGCTCAATTTCAGCCTACCCCTGCACACACACACACACACACACACACACACACACACACACACACACACACACACACACACACACACACACACACACACACAGACAGACACACACTCCAGGCGCTGGGCCCGTGTAGACTTAAATAGCTCTGCGCTGTAGGACAGCCTATTTCGACTTGAGATGTTACCACCAACACTGCAAATATCTCACTCTTACTGACATGTTTTAACAATTACTTCTCCAAAAGTGTAACTTGAAACAAAGTGAAACCAAGAAAATGTTTAGACACATACCAAAAGTCTAAGAACAACTACAAATAAACACACACACTTTATGTGTATAGCATAATAAATAAATCACAGCCTGTTGTTTCTAGCAGTTCAAGTTGATTTCCTCCTCCTGGGAAACTACTGGACTTTAAATGGATGTACGAAATTGAAAGAGAAAGAGGAAAGAGGAGCATGGGGAGGGAGGGGAGATGGGAAAACAGAAAGATGGAGAGGGAAAGAGAGGGGTAGATAGAAAGAGAGAGAGAGAGAGAGAGAGAGAGAGAGAGAGAGAGAGAGAGAGATATATTACTGTTGAACTGATTCTGTAGAGTAAAACTGAAAAATGACGAGGACAGGGAGACAGAGAAGTATGTTTTTCATTTCCACAGCACAGTGCGAAAGTAAAGCAAAACAGAGCAGAGTACAGCGGGCCTTTTCAACCTTTCAAAAAACAGCCAGCCGGTGAAATATTGATGCTCCAATTCCAACAAAGAAATGTCTGAATGATTTTGGTACATCTGAGTGGGGAAATTCACCTATCTATAATTGATACAGCAGAAATGTTAATAACTGGAGGGGAAAGACCGGAACAGAGAAATAACGGGAGAGGGGGGGAAAGTGTAAGTGCGTGTGTGCTCGCGTGTGTGTTTCTGCCCTCTTGCCTGTGTCAGTGGGTTTGTGGCCCTCTAGTTCCCATTAGATTCCTGAGAGCCAGTGGTCTCTCCTCTACTGTGTGTAGGATGCATTCAAACATGACATGATGGTACCACGAAGATGAGGGAAGGCAAGTAGTTTAATTTACAGTAAGGCAAATGACAGACGTCTTCACAAGTTATCTGTGGATAGGGGATTTCTTTTTTGATAACATTTCCTAAAATTTCTCTCAGCTTTTAAAATGTGCTTAGCCCAGGGAGACATTGTACTATAAGTAAATTTGGCTCTTCCGATAAAGATGACTTCACTTAACTTATATTACTGGGAAAAAATAGCATGATTCTTAAATGTTTAAATTTTTTTGCTCCATGCCCCTTCTTATCCCGTTTGTTGTCTCTTTTTTTATAATGCTCTTTAACGTACCTTGTAAACTATACAAATTGATTTTACTATTATTAAGATTTTTGTTATTTAAACGTCTTGCTTGTCTATCACTCTTTCAGTAAGCGTACATGTGATTCACTGCGTAACCAGTCTCATACCTCTCTGCCAGCATTTTAACATATGGTTTTTCTTGATCTCTGTGTGCCGAATTTTCATTTCATGCTGCAGACCTGCCTGCCTCTCTTCCAGTCTTACGTGCAACCGAAGCCAAACAGCCAAAAACAATGATGGACAGCAAATCCTCTAATTTGTGTTAAATCTTCCGATGTGTGAAAACCATCCTGGAACAGTACATGTGTTGTAATTAGACTTTGATAATTAGAGACAGGGGACTGAGGGAGGTCCCAAAGTGAATATTATGGGATGGCTGGAGCCAGAGAAACAGAAGGAGAGTGGGCTGAAGTTCACCAAATACATCAACACCAAATACACCAACTCTCACACAGAGACAGGCTGGTGGAGGCAGAAACTCCAAAGAGAAGAGAAAAGTGTTTAGTTATTGTAGTCAAAACTCTCCTAGTGTCCCATCCTTCATTAGTTGCAATCTAACTTATGAGATCGGTTTTTGATTATGGGTGTATAGTCTATGGGTCTGCTGCTAAAATATCATTAAAGAAGTTAGATGTAATTCAAATTCAAGTTATCTCAATCTTCCCATTTCTTAACTTACTCTATTTAACTCTTTTCCTACAAATCCCTTTGTTTGCCACCCATCCCATGACTTTAAAATCCATCCATCCATCCATCCATCCATCCATCCACCCAACCCAATCCAATATATCCATCCATCCATCTATCCATCTATCCATCCATCCATCCATCCATCCATCCATCATATCTTTACCTGCAGTCCAGTTTCTCGATCTCAAAGTGCGGGTTGAAGTTAAGGACGATGCGTTGTGAGGGCTCGGGGGCTGTGATGACCCAGCGACAGTTCTGGTGAGGTGGGTACTCCAGTGGGTAGCCGGGGGTGGTGATGTAGCCGGCATCGCTGGCATCTAAATAGCCACCGCATGGCTCAGAAGCTGGATGGGGAGAGAGAGATAGAAGAGGGAAATCATCATATATGCAAGTTAGGAAAAGTCGAGTGGCTGCAGGAACATGTTTATTTTCTGTGGCTTTGATCCACTAAATCATGTTGTGTAATAAATGAAAATATGCCTGTGCATGTAAAAAAAATGCTTTGATAAAATCATTGAGAATATTTTCCCATAGGTTAATACATTAGTTCGCACATTGAACGAAGGTAATTCATTAGTGTTTCCCAATGTGATAAAATAGCTAAGAGAAAAGAATGGGAAAATATAAAGGCAGACTTTTGAGGGAACTATAGGAGGAAAGCTGAATGAATAAGTCAATAACCTCCAATAACAACATGCAACTACAATAACGTCCATCACAGCAGCGGATGGAAGTGTAGAGTACCATCAAGGTCGATGTTGTTTGCTTATCATGACTGACTCGGTCAAATGATTTTTTTTTTTATTATTATTGCATATTTGTTCATTAAGCATGATTTCATGCATGGGGAAAGGGTTGAAAACTGATAAAATGCAGATAAGAGTTGTGATTGCAGAGACAGGATATGAGACACAAAGACGTGTGTGTCTATGTGTCTATGTGTCAAAGTGCAACTCAGCATCACAACATACAAAGACTCTCATTCTGACCCATGAAGACCGACACACTGACACACACACAGTGAAGGAGCCCTCCAGATGCCACAGTTACTGTCACAGAGCGGATCCACTTGTCAGCAGTCATACGTCTGCATCGTGTCATAAACAATGCCACTCATTCACT